>NW_016803660.1:914217-941376 GCF_001698545.2 Rhinopithecus bieti | reverse complement strand
CTGCACTCCAGCCTGGCAACAGAGTAAGACAAAAAAAAAAAAATATATATATATATATATATATATATATATATATATATACACACACACACCTTAATAGAAGAAAGTTTCCACAATTTTCTGCCTATTAAAGGTAAGGGGAATGAAAAGAGTAGTAATTTCAGACTAACTCTGTTCCCTACTGAAAGACAGGACTAGCTGGATTTCTTAGGCCAACTAAGAATCCCTAAGCCTATCTGGGAAGGTGACCACTTCCGCCTTTAAACACTGGGCTTGCAACTTAGCTCACACCCGACCAATCAGATAGTAAAGAGAGCTCACTAAAATGCTAATTAGGCAAAAACAGGATGTAAAGAAATAGCCAATCATCTATTGACTGAGAGCACAGCGGGAGGGACAAGGATCGGGATATAAATCCAGGCATTCAAGCCGGCAACAGCTACCCTCTTTGGGTACCTTCCCTTTGTATGAGAGCTGTTTCTGCTCTATTAAATCTTGCAACTGCACACTCTTCTGGTCTGTGTTTATTACGGCTTAAGCTGAGCTTTCTCTTGCCTTCCACCACTGCTGTTTGCCCCTGTCGCAGACCCACCACTGACTTCCAGCCTTCCAGATCTGGCAGGGTGTCCGCTGTGCTCCTGATTCAGCCAGGCACTCATTGCCACTCCCAATTGGGCTAAAGGCTCACCATTGTTCCTGCACAGCTAAGTGCCTGGGTTCATCCTAATCGAGTTGAACACTAGTCACTGGATACCATGGTTCTCTTCCATGACCCATGGCTTCTAATAGAGCTATAACATTCACTGCATGGCCCAAGATTCCATTCCTTGGAATTCGTGAGGCCAAGAACCCCAGGTCAGAGAACATAAGGCTTGCCACTATCTTGGAAGTGGCCCATCGCTATGTTGGAGGCAGCCCGCCACCATCTTGGGAGCTCTGGGAGCAAGGACCCCTGGTAACACTACCATGCATATAGCTCCATCACTGAGGTCGAGAAGAGATTCTGAAAACTGTTTAAAGGGATTGGCTTCCATTTATGTCAAAACCATAATCTTCTACCTTGAATCCCATCAAGCCTTTTCTACCTATCTATGTCATTCATCAAAAATCATATAGTATCAGTTCAGCATTTATTTACTGCACTCTAATCTATAATTCTTCCTTCCAACACTCTCTCTCTCTCTCTCTCTCTCTCTCTCTCTCTGTCCTGTTGTTCCATGTCTTTCATTGTAACTCCTTACACTTGTTTAAGGTGTTCTCTGAAATTGTTGAGCAACTAGGTATGTGGTGTATTCTGGTAGCAGGCACTAGTATCCCAAAACTTTAAAAAGATTAGAATTTATTATTGTTACATTACTGTTGTTTTCTGCATACTGCCTTGCTTGGGGCATATACCTGCCTTCTTCTTGACCCTTAAAATTCCTCTGGAATATCCCAATATAGTCATATTAATAGGTACATGGGTTCTGTATCGGAATTCACCATAGATGCAGTGGGTTCAATTATTTGCCACAGGTTGAACTAAAATAGTCTGTGTTTACTGCATTCCCTGATGATTGCTGAAATCCATATCCCTTTGATTTGAAGTCTTTCATGCCACCTTGAATCTACAACTGTTATGACAGATGGCCTATTTTAAAGCATAGCAAGGAGGGATTTGGTTTCAAACTTCCTTGTTTGTTTGGGTTTTTTTGGCATGGGGGTTTCTGTTTGTTAATTCTCAGTACTGCCCACAGTCCTCTAGTTTCTGATTTTAAGTATTATTTTTCATAGCACAATCTTTCTGCAAAGTCACTGGATCACCTCATCCGTAATAGTTCATGATAATACAACACATTTGGTGCACAGAAATTTCCTTGATTAACAACTACTTACTGTTTTGTAGGGGCATTTGGGGAAGTATGTCCACTGGGCTTCTAAAGAACATATAAATGTACTGTTTTAACTTTCATTTCTTTGCTATCAACTTATTTGAAGTATCTTGAACAACTCTGCTTCATGCCTGCAAAGTGCATTTTTCCCTTATTCCTTGGCTGAGGCTTTATCGTGTTTAATGCATGCAAAACAAACACAAAAAACATGGAAAAAGTGAATGAATTACATCAATTATGCTTCAAGCAGATGGTTTTAGTTTGAGCTGTCTGAGTTCACTACTAATTCTACTAGTGCTGATCTCATCTCACCATCCAGGTAGTTTATGGTCAAGGCTTCCTTATCTAGGGAATCCTATTTTCATACATAAATTTCCTGGTGAGTACTTATGAAGTTAACCAGTACTTCCCACCTACTCTCCATTTAAAACAGAAACAAAAGAACAGCACAATAATGTTTAGAGTTTAGCACTTAGCATTTTAACAGACTTACTGAGAGGTCTTTTATTTTTAGATCAACGATTACAAAAGAAGATCTTAGTCATTCCTTTAACTTATGGGCTTTTGTGACCTCTTATTCTTGCAATTCACATCATAATTGTGTGCCCCAGACACAGTTAAAATGCTCCCAACTTGTCATTGGTGCATGGAAGATTAATGAAAGCTAAACATATGTTAACGGTTTGCTTCAGTAATAAGGGAAATTATTTTCCCATGAGCTTACCGTAGTAATCACATCTTTCTGAGTCAGGGAAAATTTTCTGACTCTGAGACTAGCAATGCCACTAACCTTTCTAAGATTGTATCAGCAATTTAGGTAAAAATATAATGCCACGAGAGAGTATTAGAAGATTCTTATTCTTGATATGAGTAGTTTTTTTTAAATGTTGAATTACAAAGAGAACTTAAGCCAATTTAAGTTATCAAAAATGAGTCATATTCAAGTAGAAACCTAAAATATATGTGTTTTTTTTTTTTTTTTTTTTTTGAGAACGGAGTCTTGCTCCTGCCTGGCCAGGCTGAGTGCAGTGGCCATCTCTGCCAGCTCACTGCAAGCTCCGGCTCCCAGGGTTCACGCCATTCTCCTGCCTCAGCCCAAGTAGCCTGGACTACAGGCGCCCGCCTCGTCGCCCGGCTATTTTTGTATTTTTTTAGTAAAGACGAACGGGTTTCACGTATTAAGCAGGATGGTCGATCTCCTGTACCATCATGACCGCCCGTCTCGGCCTCCCAAAGTGCTGGGATTACAGGCTTGAAGCCACCGCGCTCCGGCCAATATAATGTATTGTTTAATCCATTGTAAGTCAACTGAAATCAGGCATCAGAGAACACGAATCAAGAATTATTCTTCTGAATAGAAGAATAATATTAAAACAAACTTTTATAATGCAAAATTATATTTTTCTCTAATCATCAAATAATTGAGGTATCATAAGTACATTTACAGTTTTTAAATGTAAAATACATGTTTTAACCTACCTATAATTTTTCTGTTGTTTTCATCAATTTGAATTGTTTAGTAACAATTATGAGTCAACAATGATGATAACAATATTTAGACTAATGATAAAACTCAAGTGTATTTTCCTGTGGTTTGTCATAAAATAGCCAAAATAAGTCGCTGTATTCTTTGTATCAATATTTATCACTTCAATATCATTTTTTAAAAGAAATTATGAAATAAATGTTCTGTAGTTACTTTTATTATTTTAACAGATTGCATAAGACTAAAGGAAAATTCCTATTTATAATTCCAACCAGCAATTAAGATTTGCAGCCAAGAGAAAATATTTTCAATAAAATCTTACAATAGGCCTTTTAAAAAATGTTGTATTTATTTCTTTATCTCCAGAAGATGTGAATGACAGACTGCAATACAGTCAATAAATTGGAAAACCTCCAAGAATATTCCAAGTAAGCATTTTTTTTTTTTTTCTGCAGCTAGGTTGCAATTAGCTAACACACTAAAGAATTCCTTCTAAAAGCATCTTGCATAACTTAAAATATTTTCTCTTAAAGCATATTCATGTCTGCAGGCAGAGATCTGGCTATAGGTGTTTATCTGCTTGTCTTCAGTAAAAGTGAAACAAAACTAAGGCACTTTTTTAAAGCAGCATATATTAACCTTCTGTCACCTGAAAGAAAGAAATCTGAAAGCATATGTAACTGCAGATGGAAATACATTGGCAAGACTTTTCTGCTGAAGGCTGATCTCAGTAAAATAGACTGGGCTGTTTGTGTTTAAGTTGGAAAAACCAGGGAAAAAATAAATACTGACACTAGGTAAAATTAATAAAACTGTACTTTGTACAAAAGATAGTTTTGTTTGCTTATGTGTCTTTATTTGTTTTATTCTTTTCATTCAAAGCCTGAGTTTTACTTTTAGTATTTTTTGCTGGGTTACTAATTTCCTCTACCCATCCCACCAAAAAAAATTTTTGATGGGTGAATGTACATAAGGTGAATAGAAAAGACTAACATAGCAAGCGTTCTGCCGATGGTGTTGATTAAGGGGCCAACATTTTTTTGCATTGATTTCAGAATAGATAGCTGGACAAAAAGTAGAGGATCTGACTCTCCATGAGACATTTTAGTAATATGAAGTCAGTAATTTTATGTCACCTAATTTTATGTCTTATTCTATCTGAATGTTTGTCTCAGTTTAACTGGTATGTATTTCATTTTTGCAATTATTCTTTGGTTTACTCATCCAAAGAACAAAGAGTGAAATAACATAAACCTTATCAGTAAAATAAGTGGCACTATTTATTTATCAAATCATTTTAAGCATTAAAATGAATTCATTTTATGCTCATGTTTGTTAGCAATATCTTTTCCCCTTTTGCCCCATCCCCTTTAATTATTTTAATGGATTCATCTCTAACGTAAAGATCATTTTATCTTTCTTAATGCTACTTACTTTAATTAATCTAGATTTTCTGTTTCTCTCTTAAATATGAAATGGATGGCAAAAATGGAGATTTCATCAGCACATTTTCAAGAGAACATAGAAGTTATGCCCTAAGCAAGCATTTCAACACAATGACATGCCATTGTCTTTTGGGGAATTTAAATATCACTATAGTTAAAAGCAGGACTCAATTCCAGAAGCATATTTTTATAGTGAACATTATTCATAATATCTAATATAATTCATTTCTACACTACTGATTTCACATAAGCAGTTTTAAAAAATTCTGAGGGTTCAGTTCACTGTTTCACAACCCAGTTCTTTAAACATATTTATCCAAATAGCTTCCCCAATTGTGATAGAAATGTTTAGGTTACTAAAACCCATCTATATGTATTTCTATGTTTATATATTTGTCTGTCATCAGTTTTATATGTCTGCCTATTATCCAAATCCGTAGAAGCCTTGTCCTACATCATGCTTATGTATTCCACATGCTTACATCATCCACATAAAATCTGCATCTATATTCACATTCATAAAACACCTGCAGATATTCACTATGTGCATATCACTTTAGAATTTTCAAGGAAACCTACTCTTGTTATCTTATTTAGTTCTTAGGACGAATATTGAAAAGGTTAACTGTGTTCAGTTCAGAGGCATGGAAACTTTGTTTTATAGAAAATTAACATCTTATAATAATATTTATAATAAATAGAGCTCTGATTTTTAAATCAAACTCATAACATTTTGGATTAAAATAATTTTATTGTCTACCCTTACTCATAAAAGATTTCAACACTGGAGATTGCTTTGCAAAATTATGTTGTAAATTACATAGGAAAGAAAGTTCTCCACGATTTCACATTGAAACATGAATATATGTCAGTATAGAATGTTAGGATATAGTTAAGTGGTGATGGAGGTTGGCTCCACAGGTTAGAAGGGGGAAAAGGTTGGTAGGCAAAAATGTGGGTGGATTTTCTATTTACATGATTGTCAGAACTGTTTCATTCTTTACAAATATTACTACCCTTCATCTGAGCTTTCAACTTACTCTGCTTCTGAATTTTGAGAAAATTGAAGTGCCTTCATGGAAACTCAAATATTTTGCAACACCCCTGCTAAAAATACATCAACCTAGATTGATTGCCTTCACATTCAAGTTCTCAGGTAACTGGTTTTAATCTCCTCTCTGTCCTGTTAATAATTATAAAATGTAAATTTTTAAGTTCCCTTTCAACTGTATCATAACACAAATAGAAATGTTCACAAAAGATACATGAGAACTTTGAGAATACCATAAACACAGACAAGTGCAATCGCCAGATGATGAACTGGAATACTATTAGCATACCAGAACACTTCCTCCCGAATCACACTGCCTGTCCCAAAGGCAGCTACAGTCTTAAATCCTACCACTCCAATGTAGCAACAGGCAAAACACTCCAGTGTAGTGCTATCTAAGCATGAAGAAGCTGTTCTGTATTATCTTCATTTTATTCTATAGCTCCCTGACATTGGTTTCTGTGTGGTGTCTGAAATAGGGGTCGGCTCTAAATGATGGAATAGTAAATTGTTATAAAATACATGGACACAGACTGACAAGAGAACATCATCATTTTTTAAAGGAATAATAAATGAGTATATGAAAAAGGTTACCTTTGATTTGGATCATGATATCTCCAGAAATAGTTGGCAGCAAATATCAAGAAACTACCAAGGGACTAGCAATAGTGAGAAGAAGTTACCCTCACTGTTATATGCAATAGGAGGAAGAAGTATTACGAACTGAAAAAATCTATATTTGTGAGGTAACATTCTCCAGAAATGAGTTGTGTCTGTGAGGAGAAGAACACCACCAATGCCCAAAGAGCAGCCTGGCAGAGACAGCGTGGGAGATGAAAATTTTGCCAGTGCTTCTTTTTTGCTGAAGACAAGATGTGCCACTTGAAACCCCTCTAGAGATCAGTTTCCTGGGAAGAGAGTATAGCAGAGATGGTCACAGAACAAATTCAAAGAGCTGAATAACCATCACGGGTTGTGAAGGAACCACAAATAAAAAATTAAAAATAACAGAAAGCTTTGCATATGGAAAAATTGAATGAATAAGAATTCTTGAATGAATATCAACAAAATGAATTGATTGAAATATCTGGTCTATTAAACAAAAGCAAAATAAGAGTGGAAAAATATGTGAGGGAATCCAGACAATGAAGGAAGACTGCAGAAGAGCTTAAACTTATAGAATCAAAATTATAAGTCTCTTAAGTTAAGAAATGTAGCATTTGGTAGTATTTGTGTACTTCAGAAATTCTGGTCTGTACGGACTATACTAAAAAAAGGAACAGCAGCAGAAATATTACAAATAATTTGAATGTGACTGTTCAGGCATAAGAAGATTACTGTTGCCAACGATATTGGCTATAGAGGTGAAAACTGTCAATTGAAAATAAATTGTGGAGGACAAACGTAATTGGCATATTTAAGGTTTTAATATGGTGAGCAAGGAAGGAGAAACAAACAGTAAACATGGAGTAAAAATGATGAGCTTACTTTTTGGATAAGCTCTCTATGAAATTTATTATAAATAAATGTTAATGGAGGATTAAAGACTGAACATACTTGTATGCTTAGAAGTATGGAATATTGAAAGTTCACTGAGATAAGAAAGTCATCAACATTATCAAATAGAAGAAGATTTTTAAAAGGGGGAAACTGTATAGTTTTAAGAGTGCACTACTTGGTGACTCATTTATTCGTATTTATTAATACATTCATAAATTAAAATAGGCTGGGCACAGTGGTTCACATCTGTAATCCTAGCACTTTGGGAGGCCGAGGCTGAAGGATCACTTGAGTCCAGGAGGTTGAGGGTGCAGTGAGCTGTGATTTCACCATTCCACTCCAGGCTGAGCAACAGAGTGAGACTCTGTCTCAGAAATAAATTAATTAATTAAAATAATTTTATTAATTCTCTCTAGTTGAAAATTGTTTTTACTAGTTTAGCCCCTTCTGTTCTGGTGCCCACACATAATGGTGGAAGGACAGATAAATAAAATAGGTAAATAAACAAACAATTTGAGATATAATTTTAGAGAGAATGTCAATTGTGCTTTGTATTAAACCTACTAAAGTGCAGATCTATGAAAACTTTCTTTACTTAAAAGGAATATATATAATTTTATTTGCAAGTTTGCCATTTTCAGTAATTATTCTTATATTTACTTTTGTTTTCTAGTGATATAAAGTTAGAAATATGTTTAGTTAAAACTTCATAGTTGATGTATATTTAGAAATTTTTTTTTTTCTTTTTTAGGACCTTAACAGCATTTTTTTTTTTTCCTTCCAAATTTATTTTAGGTTCAAGAGGTACATGTGCAATTTTTTACATGGGCAAATTGCATGTTGTGGGGCTTTGGTGTACTGGACATGTTGTCACTTGGGTAATCAGCATAACACTCAATAGGTAGTTTTTCTATCCTCACCCTTCTCCCAACCCCCACCATGTAATAGGCCCCAATATCTATTGTTTCCTTCTTTGTGTCCTTGTGTAGTCAGTATTTGGCTCCCACTTATAAGTGAGAACATGCGTAATTTGGTTTTCTGTTCCTATGTTATCTCACTTAGGATAATGACCACCAGTTCCAAACACGTTGCTGCAAGAGACATTATCTCATTTTTTTTTTTTTTAATAGCTGTGTGGTATTCAATGGTGTATATGTAGCACATTTTCTTTATCCTTTAATTTATTACTGGCTATAGAGAAGGCATAAATATAGGGACTTAAAAGGACATATTAAGAAAAAAAAAAATTCATCTGATTATTCCTAGGAAAGACTCAAAGAGTGAGAAAAAGACAAACGTAAGAATCTGGATCCAAGAGTCCTGGCTAGCAGACAAGATAGGGATGGTGGAGCATTAACACATGTAAGAAACACTGAGACTATGTTGAAAGAATTCTCGTCTTGCCGGGTGCGGTGGCTCAAGCCTGTAATCCCAGCACTTTGGGAGGCCGAGACGGGCGGATCACTAGGTCAGGAGATCGAGACCATCCTGGCTAACACGGTGAAACCCCATCTCTACTAAAAAAATACAAAAAACTAGCCGGGCGTGGTGGCAGGCACCTGTAGTCCCAGCTACTCGGTAGGCTGAGGCGAGAGAATGGCGTAAACCCGGGAGGCGGAGCTTGCAGTTGAGCTGAGATCCGGGCCACTGCACTCCAAGCCTGGGCCACGAGCGAGACTCAGTCTCAAAAAAAAAAAAAAAAAAAAAAAAAAAAAAAAAAAAAAAAAAAAAAAAGAAAGAATTCTCGTCTTATATTTTATAGAAAATCGTGTATTTCTTTACTAATCTAAATGCAGTATGTGTGACCTCCCAAATATGTTCTCTCATCTTAGTTCAAGCCTTTACAGACCCTGCGTCTTTCATAGATTGAATTGGTTGCTATATTTTCTCTCGCTCGCTTTCTCTTGCTCTCCTCTCTCTCTCTCTCTCTCTCTCGTCTCTCTCTCTCTCTCTCTCTCTCTCCTCTCATTTGCTCGCTTTCTCTTCTATCCCTTTAAAAAAAAGTTTCAAAATAAATTTATGGCTATTACATGGAAACAACTGGGACTTGTTACATTGAAGATGACAACCCATAATTCATTAATAATTATGAAACAAATTTTTGGCAAAACCTAAAAAAAAAAAAAGACACTTCATGAACCAGGCTAGCCTTACTTATTATATTTGTATATTATGAAAAAAAAAAAAAAAAAAAAAGGAAAGTACTTACGTCTAGCAACAAAAACATAAATGAAAATATTCTTAGCTGATGATCTTACAGGCAAAACCTGGAAACAATCTGAGATATATTATTAGAATGGTTCACTATGTTTTAATTGTTCTATTTTCACGTTACGTTTTTTTTTATTTTATTTTATTTTATTTTTTTTTACAAAGGAATACTACAAACAGTAAAAGCAATGATGTACATAAAACTAAAGAAGAGGGATATATTCATTACATTTTATTTAAAGAAATCAGACGCAGAAGAATGTGTTCTGTATGATTCTATTTATGCGGAGTCAGACACAAGCAATGCTATTCCATGGTTATAACAGTCAAAAAAGGAATTATATTTGAGGAGACACTAACTGAGAAAGTAAATGAAGCATCCATCCATGTTACTGGGAATATGCAATATCTCGATCTATTATTATATTTTATTATATCATATGTAAATATATGTGGATATATTTGATATATATGTGTATATATTGCACATACATAATCATCCATATATAATATGGATTCAATCTTATCCACTTTGTAAAATCCATTTACTGTACAATTATGTATAGTAAAATTCACAAATTCATCAATCTGTATAATCAAGATTTGTGAATTTTACTATATATAATATATACATTAAAAATCAATCGCAATTTCAATCTTCAGAGCATATGAGAAACTTGAAAGCTCTTTAGATCAGTCCACATATACAGCATGATATCATAATAAAATGTTTTCTGAAAGTTTGCTAAAATTGATTTTGTATTTTGTCATTTTGAAATATTGACTAGATATATTCTGTTTTTTTCTTAATTTATTTTAAAGATGTTGTGTCATTGTCTTCCCACTTTCATTGTTTCTGAAAAGAAATCTGCTGCTATCTCCTTTTATACATAACATTTCTTTATTCTATAGCTGCTTTTAAGATTTTCTCTTTAATCAGTGATTTGTGGTAATTTTATTATGATAGAATGTGAACTAAGGTAATTTAATTCATGTTTCTTATGCTTAACGTTGTGGAGATTCTTAGATCTGTGGACTTATAATTTTAATCAAATTTGAAAAAAATTACTTAAGTATGATTCCCCTACCCCACCTCCCCGCACACCCTTTTGTTTTTTGCCCTTTACACTCTTTTAGGTACTCGGATACATAAGTGTGTTAGTACCCAAATCATTGGAACTAATAAAGTTCTTTTTGAAGAGCATCTTTTTTTTTTTCTCTCTCTGAGTTTCATTCTGGGTAATTTCTATTATATCTCGAAGTTCACAAGCTTTTCTTTAGGAATGTTTAATTGATTGTAAATCTTATCCAGTGTTTCCAGACATTACAACTTTTATCTCTAAAATATGATTTGAGACATATTTTATACCTTCTGTTTCTATACTTAACATGTTTGACCTTTCCTCTAGCTTTATCAGCATATGAAATTCAGTTATAGTAACAATCTTACTGTACTTATCTGCTAATTTTAACACTGGTGTCAGTTCTGGATTGGTTTCAAATGATTGCTTTTTCTCCTCATTATGGATATGTGTTTTTTGGCTTTCTGGTAATTTTGTACTGAATCTTATTATTTTAAATTTTATAGTAGTGAATACTAAATAGCTTATTTATTCTTCTGTTCTTGACTTTTGTTCTGATTTAGCTAAGAAAGCATGAAAAGAGTTTGATGTTTTTAAGTCTGGGTGTAAGTTTTGTAAACAAGATCAGGCAGTATTTTTTTCTAGACTTAATTATTCCCTACTAGTAAGGCAAGATATTTCTGAATATTGTGCCTCTGAATTAGGTTTCCAGTGTGGTTGGTGGTAACAGGCACTATTCCCATTCCCATGTAATCGCAGAATACCGTTTATATCAACATCATTTTATATCAGTAGCTCTCTAGCGGTCTGAGGTTCTCTCCCTTCATGAGTACTCTGCCCTGTGATTCCCATGCACCCTGAACTCAGATTCTCAATTCTGTCTCCTCATCTCAGGGAATCCATCCAGTTCTGCCTGAGTTCCCATTCTTGCACCTTGGCTTGAAACTCTTTCATGGATGTTAGGTTGGACAATCATATAGCTCATTTGTTTCCTGCATCTCAATGATAACTAATAATCATTGTCTGATGTCCATGAAATTGTTGTTTTATGTATTTTGTTGATTTTTAAAAGTGTATCAAAATTAAATCTAGAAACAGAAGTCAATGTATAATGTTGGTGATGAAGATTACCACAAAAATATGTTACTCAAAGACAGATATTTTAAAATTGTTACCCAAAATAGTTCTAGAAGTTAATTTGTCAAATACTGATTTTGTAAATAATAACGTTTATATAAAATATTTACTGAGTTGAGTACATTGATTTTATTCTAGAGTTGGATTAAGGACTCCTACTTTGGGTTCATAGTTGTTTGTGTGTGTGTGTGTGTGTGTGTGTGTGTGTGTGTTTGTTTTTTGTTTTTTTTTTGTCTTTTTAAATGTTTGTTTTGGTTTTGTTATAGCTGTGGTTCATTATCTCTTCAGTTTGGACAATTTTGTTTTGGTTTAGGTTTTGTTTGTGCTTTTTTGTTTGTTTGTTTTTGTATCTATGTCTCACTATTTCTTCAATTTCAACAATTCTTCAGCATGATCTCCTAAACTATTGCTTTCAATCTATTTGCTTTCCTTACCTTCTGATAATGACATACAAATGTGCTTGATCTTTTTGCTCTATTCCTTCTATATCTCTTCCCCTCTTTGGAATTATCTACAGTTTTGTTTCTCTCTAATTCTTTCAGTAAAATTCCTTCTTACCCATCATCCAGATTGCCTATGCTCTCTTTGTTGTATCTCATATGCTACTAAATTCTGTAATTGAGTTTTAATTATAGGTATAATATTTTGTAGTTACAGAATATCTATTTATTTTATAAAACTGTTATTTGACATTCTAGTAGAGCAATGTTTGTTTTCTGAAATTCCAAACAATTGTTAAATAATTAGAGTTTTTAAAACAAGACATATTCTCACTTATCTGAAGATAACACAGTAAACACTGGTTGTAGTTGGAAGCATGTATAAAATTATAATAAAAATTACTTCAAAAGTCACTTTGCTCAGTATAGCTATATCAAATATTTTACCAAAGTAGTTCAAAAATTTTGTATAAAATGCTTTTACCATAAATTAGGGGAAAAAATGTAATACATGTTGTATTAGCTCTCTGTGGCTACTATCAGAAATTACCACAGATTTGACTTAAAAAATAATTTTATTATCTTACAGAGAAGATGGAAATCCAAAATCAATTTTACTAAACTGAATTCAATGTTAGTAACGCTAGTTCCTTCTGAAGGCTATGAGAGGAGAATCAATTTCCTTGTCTTTTTCAGATAAATAAAATGTGGGTACGTATAATTTTGTCCGTGATCCCTTTTGCGGTATTCAATGTGCATCACTCCAAACTGCTGCTTCTGTAATCACCTTGGTTTCTCCTAAATGTGGCTTCTCTTCTGTCATTATAATGATTGTTGCAATTACATCGGGGCAAAATGTATAATCAAGGAAAGTCTCCTTATTAAAAATCCCTGACTAATTTTATTTGCAAAGTAGTTTCTTTTGTAATATGAGGTAACATTTACAGGTTCTGAGGATTATATTTCAGATGTACTTGAGACTATATTTAGAATATACTTGTGGACATATAGGCTATTATTTAGCCTATAGTGCATGTCTTGGTAATCTGGGTACAGTGATCTTATACTATAGTTGGGATAGCAACTTATATTTATTATATAATATAATTTATTTCAAATATAAGTTGCTATTCCAACTACAACTCTAATATAGTATACTAGATCTAGAACTATATATTTCAGTTCATATATGTGTGTGTGTATGTATGTGTGTGTATATATATACATATATACACACACACACATATATATATATGCCAATATTCACAAATACAAATTACTTTGGATTACTTTAAATTATTTTATGTTTTCTTATATACACTTCTTTTCTTACTGGTTTTGCTATTTGTATCCTAGTCTTACTGAAATAGCCTGTATTTCTTTAAAAGTAGTACTGTATTTATTTATGGATCCTGGCTTACAGAGTCAGCTTTATAGTAATCTCCTCATGACTCTTGTCTAACTCAGTAAACATAGTGTAGAATAGAGTCAAATAGGTGATAAAAAAACTTATTCAAGAAAGATTTTAAGAAATTTAAATTTGAAGCATGGGGCTTTGGCTACACCAACTTCTTGACACCAATATTGCTCTTCAAACAGTCCTAACTTTTGTAAGTGTTAAGAGCAATGTATATATTTCAGATTACTTCATACTGATTTTGAAAGAGGAAAATGTTAAATACTAGATGCAGATGAATGACTTGATTATAAAGACAAAGAGATGTATTATTATTAAGAATAGCCTCAGAACAACATGAATTCATTCTTCATCCCGCAGAGCAAACACACTAAACAGATTTTTTTAAAATAAAGTGACATAATACATAAATCATTACAAATTAGCATAATGATTAAGGAAAAGGAAAGTCACTATCTATAACAAGTGAACAAAATACTATATAAAATGAAGAGAGGTCCGTTCTTACTTTCAGCTTTTACAGAAGGACACCATTAAAACAGCAAAGCATTTTATTGCACATAGGTTTATAATATAATGAAAAGGCAAAATAATGGATAATAAATTATATATAAAATAAACTAATATTCTGAAACTCTTTTCAGTATCTTGGCAATGTATTCAATACAACATATTTAAATCACCAACCTATTTAATCTCATTCCTTATTTTTAAATATCAGGTTTATGCAAATATCCAGAGTAGTGTTGTGAGTTGAGAATTAGGTTCAGGAATGACCAAAAGGAAATGTCAGCATCTATCAGCCATAGCAGCTAATCTACAAACTATAAATTCTTTTAAGGGAATAATATAGTTTAAGGTTGTGTCGATTAAGACAGTAGAAACAAAGTAAAAATGAATCTCTAAATTTGCAAACTATGGCCTTGAGTTAAGAAGGAGAAGGAGGAAGAAGAGGAGAGGGAGAGGAGGAAGAATGAGGAGTAGAGAAAGTAGAAGAAAAATGTGAAGACAAAGACAAAGAGAAGGAAGAGGAAAAAGAGAGAGGAAGGGAGAGGGGAAAAGAAAGAGGAGAAGAAAGAATTTGTAAAGGTTTTGGCTTGAAGTGATATTTCCCCCTGAGTCAGTAGGTATTAGCATCAGGTCTAAATCAGAGTCAACCTGTTATTTAATGAATTACATAGAAGGCTGAATTAGTGTTTTGATCAGAATTTTTTTCTTCTGTGGCAGTAATTTTTGTAAGATTACCAAATCCTAAATGTGTTTTAATTAGTACTTTGCTTCCTCCTCTGAAAGCAGACTTGGCTTCCTAAGAACTCAGGAAGCTGTTGGTATACATGTATTTTCATGTATTGGGAAAAGTGATGGTAATAAGATGCCCTGAGTTTTCCCTTTTTTCTATAACTTCTCTTGAATCAGGTCAGACACTTATGTAATACTTTCAGGCTGACCCATTCTTTCCCTATTATTCTTCTTCCACAATTCCTGCCATAATAGTCTAGCTTGAAAAGTGGAAGTTACTTTGAGTAGTTTCTCAATTAAGGCATAAAAACATAAATCTCATCTATAATTGTAAAGATAAAATATTAAAATCAAAAGAAGTATAAAATTATAAAACTGTTTAAACAGTTTTAACATTTTCTACTAATATTCAGAACTAGATTTAAATTAGATTACTCTTTGTAGTTGGTTCAAATAATTATAAGCACTTTTCAAGTATTTGTTTATAATGATCTTCCTTCATTATTTTAAAAGGGGTTATTTTTAATAATAAGATAAATACATGGATGTACTCCTAAACATGGATATACTTTTTCAGGGAAGTCCAGTTGGACTACTAGCATTAAAATTCCAGTCAAATCACTGAGAAATTGTGTAACCCTGTGCTATTTACTTACCTTCTCTAAACTAAAAATATACCTTCCATATAATAAATATAACGGTACAATTTCACAATGTTATTATGCAGATTATATGAGATAATCTATACAATTTTGTTGTTGCTTAGTATAATATTGATTGCTTTTCAATATGTATTACCAGAGAAATTTAAAAGTATGCCTTTTGATTAGTTTTTAAGCCTTTAAAATCAATTGAAACTACCTTTACCTCTTTCCATTAAACAAACTCAGGAAGCATAGCAAGTGATTAATTCAATAAACATATATTGTAACAAAAAAAAACTCATTCACTTGACATTCTGAATAGACATAGGTAATGAAAATTTAATGCAAATATGTAAAATATCTATGCAAATATAACAATAATCATTGTATTATTGACACATTTTCTGAACTATTTGAAAAGTCTGCATGTATTCTATCATTGCAGTATTATAAAACAAAACTGTAAATATAGGTTAAATATGTAATTAATTTACTAAAGTATGTAACAATATGTAATGCTTTTTTATATAAAGCAGTAAATAATTTTATTAGATAATTTATTAATTTATTTCAGCTCATTAGGTAGAAGTAATGAAATAAAAGGTGTGCTCAGAAAACAAAACTGGAATATTACATTGTCATTTTCCTCAGATTCTGATTGAACTGAAATATGAAATAAATATTTGGCTCTACCGAGCAGTTATTTTTTACCATCTTTTAATGAAACGTATACAGAAAAGTAAATTCCCTAGGGTTAGTGATGAGTTTCTGCACACTTTTCACTATATTAAAAAGAGTACTGTAAAGGAAAGACATTGCATCAGAGAAATGACTACAAAACAAAACAGAAAAAAAGCATATTCCTTATATGTCACCACAACTGATACACTTAAATTCAGGTTAAACTAAACAACTGTAAAAATGTAAATTTATTAAATTTCTTTAGGCATTAACTACCTGAGTTAAAATGTTAACATCATAGAATGAGTCAAAAGAAACAGACATATAGTGGTTTCTGGTAGTTTTCCAGTGGAATACCACTAATTTCAATTTTTCCCTCGCTTTTTTAAAATTCCAATTATAATTTTATATGTGGAAGTATGTGTGCAGCTTTGGTATAAGGGTATATTGCATGATGCTGTGGTTTGGTCTCCTATTGACCCCATCATTCAGATAGTGAACATAATACCCAATAGGAAGTTTTTCATCTCTTCCCTTTCTCCCACCTACCTGCTTTGGGAGTCCCCAGTGTCTATTCTTCTCATCTTTTTATCCATGTGTACCCAATTTTAAGTTCCCACTTATAAGTGAGAACATATTGGTATTTGGTTTTCTGTTTCTGCATTAATTATCTTGAAATAATGGCTTCTAGATGCATTCTAGTTACTACAAAGGACATGATTTTTCACGTCCTTGATTAGCTGTATTACTACTTTTGTTTCTTTTTATTTTTTGTAATTATTGGAAATGAAATTGCATTCTGGATTTGGCTCTTGGCTTGCATGTTACTAATGAATAGAAATGATAATACATTTTGTACATTGATTTTGTATCCCAAAACTTTACTAAAGTAATTTATCAGGTCTAGAATTCTATTGGCAGATCCCTTCGGGTTTTCTAGGTATAGAATAATATTGTCAGCAAAGAGAGATAATTTAACTTCCCCTTTTCCTATTTGAATGCCTTTTATTTCTTTCTCTTGCCTGATTGCTCTGGCTAATACTTCCAGTACTACGTTAAATTGGAGTGGTGAGAGAGTACATCCTTGTCTTGTTCCAGTTTTCTTTCTTTCTTTTTTTTTTTTGAGACAAAGTCTCGCTCTTGTCCCCCAGGCAGGAGTGCAGTGGCGTGATCTCGGCTCACTGGTACCTCCACCTCCTGGGTTCAAGCGATTCTCCTGCCTCAGCCTCCCCAGTAGCTGGTATTACAGGCAGACGCCACCACGCCCAGCTAATCTTTTGTATTTTTAGTAGAGATGGGGTTTTGCCATGTTGGCCAGGCTGGTCTGGAACCCCTTACCTGAGGTGGTCTGCCCACCTCTGCATCCCAAAGTGCTGGAATTACAGGCATGAGCCACCATGCCTGGCCAATTTTATGTATTTATTTATTTTAACAGTGAAATAGTATTCCATTGTGAATATATACCACCATTTTGTTGTTGTTGCTTGGTTGGTTGGTTGGTATGGTCTCGAACTCCTGACCTCAGGTGATCCGCCTACCTCAGACTGCCAAAGTGCTGGGATTACAGGCATGAGCCACCACGCCTGTCCAATCTTGTTCCAGTTTTCAAGGGGAAATACTTCCAGCATTTTCTCAGTTAGTAAGATTTTCTTTTGTGGGCTTGTCATTATCTGACACTAAGTATTTTGATGTATGATCCTTGATGCCTACTTTGTTAAGGATTTTTGTCATAAAGGAATGTTGGATTTTGTTGGCTTCTTTTTTCTGCATCTATTAAGATGATCATGAGGTTTTTGCTTGTAATTCTGTTGATGTGGTAAATTACATTTATTGATTTGAATGTGTTGAACTAGTGTTGTATCCTAAGAATAAAGCCTACTTGATTGCGATTAAAGTAACTTTTTGATATGTGGCTGAAATTAGTTTGCAAGGTTTTTTTCTTTTTTCTTTTTTTTTTTTTTTTGAGGATTTTTGTATCTATCTGCATCAGGGATATTTGGTCTATAGTTTTTTTGTTTTTCTTTTTTCCATTGTGTCTTTGACAGATTTTGATATCAGGATGATGCTGGCTTCATATAATGACTTATGGAGGAGGCCCTCTGCAATTTTTTGGAATAACATCAGTAAGATTAGTACCAGCTCATCTCTGTATATCATTTGTAATTGAACTGTGAATTTATCTGGTCTAAACCTATTTTGGTTGGTAGTTTTTTTGTTTGTTTGTTTGTTTGTTTGTTTTTATTACTAATTCAATTTTGTAACTTATTATTTTCTGTTCAGAGTTTTATTTTCCCCTGATTCAATCTTGAGTTATTATGTCTTTCTAGTAATTTATCCATTTTCTCTAATTTTTCTAGTTTTTGTGCCTAGAGATGTTCATAATGGTCTCTGAAGTTGTTTTGTATTTTTTTGGGAATTGTTGTAATGTCCAGTTGTTCATTTCTGATTATAATTATTTGTATCTTCTTTCTTTTTTTCTTAATCTAGTTAATAGTGTATACATTTTGTTTGTCTTTTCAAAAAGAAAACCAAAATTTTTGTTTTGTTGATTCTTTGTCTGTTTTTGGGGGGTCTCAACTTCATTGTTCAGCTCTGATTTTAGTTATTCATTTTATTCTGCTAGCATTGGTATTAGTTTGTTCTCCTTTTTCCAGTTCCTTTGGGTTTGATGTTAGCTTGTTGATTTGAGAGCTTCTAACTGCTTGATGTACGCATTTAGCACTATAAACTTTTAACACTGCTTTAGCCATATCCCAGAGGTATTGGCATGCGTCTTTATTTTGATTTGTTTCAAATAACTTTTTTGATTTCTACATTAATTTTATTGTTTATCCATAAGTCATTCAGGAGCAAGTTGTTTAATTTCCATGTAATTTTGTAGTTTTGAGAGTTCCTCTTGATATTGATTTATATTTTTATTCCACTATTGTCTGAACATATGCCTGGTATGGTTTTGATTTAAAAAAAAAAAAAAATCGAGACTTGCTTCATGAGTACATATGTGATTAATCTTAAAGTGTGTTTCATGTGCAGACTAGAAGAATGTATATTCTGTAGTTGTTGGGTGGAGTATTCTGTAGATCACTATTGGGTCCAATTGGTCAAAGGTTGAATTTAAGTCCAGAATTTTTTTTAATTTTCCGCCTTAATTATCTGTGTAATCCTGTGTGTGTGTGTGTGTGTGTGTGTGTGTGTGTGTGTGTGTGGTGGGGCAGAGGGGATTTGAAGTCCCCCACTATTATTGTGTGGCTATAGAAATCTTTTATGAGTTTGGATCCTCCAATGTTGGATTCATATATATTTAGGATAGTTGAGTCTTCTTGTTGAATTGAACCTTTTATCATTATTTAATGCCCCTCCTTGTCCTTTTTCTTTTGATATTGCTAGTTTAAAGGCTGTATTATTTGATACAAGAATAGTGATGCCTACTCATTTTTGTTTTCCATTTGTGTGATAGACCTTCATCCTTTTACTTTGAACCTATACATGTAATTACATGTGAGATGGGTCTTCTAAAGACAAAAGAAGGATGGGTCTTATTTTCTTATCCAATTTGCCACTGTGTATCTTTTAAATGGAATGCTTAAACCATTTATACTCAAGGTTAATATTGATATATTTATTTTTGTTCATCTTGTAGTGATATTATCTGGTTGCTTTGTATTGTCAGTTGTGTACTTGCTTTACCGAATCTTTGGGCTATGTACTTACGTGTGTTTTTGTGGTAGCAGATATAATTCTTTTCTTTCCATATTTAGAACTCCCTTAAGCATCTCTTGTATGGCCATTCTGGTGGTAACAAATTCCTTTAATGATTGCTTGTCTGGGAAATGTTTAATTTCTCTTTTGGTTATGAAGTTTAGTTGATGGGATGTGACATTCTTGGTTGGACTTTCTTTTCTTTAAAAGTGCTAAAATTAGTCCTCCTATCTCTTCTGGCTTGGGAGGTTTCTGCTGAGAAGTCTGTTATTAGTCTTATTTTACTCCCTTTGTAGGTGATACAACCTTTTTCTCTAGCTGTCTTTAAGATTTTCCTTTCATGTTGACCTTGGAAAGTCTGATGATTATGCCTTGGATGATTGTCTTGTCTTGTGTGGTATCTCTCAGGAGTTCTCTGAATTTCTGGAATCCGTATGTTGACCTCTTTAGTGAGACTGGGAACATTTTCATGGGATGTATCCTCGAAAATATTTTTCAAGTCTCTAACTCTACCTTCTTCTCTCTCAGGAAACTCAGTGAGTTGTAGATTTGGTTGCTTTATATAATTATGTATTTCTCAGATGCTGTTCATTTTTTAGCAAATTTTTTTTTTTTTTTTTTTTTTTCTTTTTTTTTTTTTTTTTTTTGCCCTGACTGGGTTGATTTGAAGAACTGGATTTGCACTCTGTAAATTTTTTTCCCTCTGATTGGTCTAGTCTGTTGTCAAAGCTTCCAAATGTATTTAAAAATTATTTCAGTCAAGTTTTCAATTCCAGAGTTTCAATTTGATTCTTTCTTAACATAGCTGTGTTGTCTTTCAAATCTTGAATCATTTTCTTGGCATCATAGGATTGATTTTCAACTTTCTCTTGGATCTCATTGAGCTTCCTCATCATACAAATTCTAAATTCTATTTCTGTCATGTCAAACATTTCAAACTGGTTATGATCCATTTCCAGAGAGCTAGTGTGATCTTTTGGAGGGTGAGGAAAGATTCTGATTTTTTCAGTTGCCAGCATTCTTGCTCTGACTCCTTCTCATCTGAGTGAGCCTAACACTTCTTCTTTTGTTTGAATTTACTGTTGTTTGGATGGGTATTTTTTTTTTATTATTATTCTTTCTTCCCTTGAGAGTTTGACTGTGATTTATGTTCTGGTTAACTTCTTAGTGCTTCCAGAAGGCTAAGGCTCTGTTCTGGTTCTTTGGTTGTAGGTAGGTTCCTGTAGTGGGTTCAACAGGTATTTCATGTTGAAATAATATATTTTTGTTGAATGGTATAACTCAGCTATAGTCCCATAGATGGCACTTAAAAAAAAAAGGCTGGCATATTGCTTCTTATTCAGCTTCATTTGCCTCTTTCTGTGTTTCAGTACATTTGAAGCAGTGCAGTGGAAAGGGAAGGTAGAGGGTAAGAGATGACTCCTTCTTCAAATGCATTTTGGGCCTCAGTGGCGTCTCCTTTAATTGCTGGTTTCGTGCCCACATTTCCCTTTCCCCAAGGGGTCTTTGGTGGGCTGTGATCCCTCCTTCCTTGTGGGTGGTGCTTGCTAAAAATTTGGTCACCTGTAGACCTGTGACTTCCTGAGGACTTACTGGTCCTCTCTGTTTGCTATAGTCAGAGTGTGTTACGGGGTATGTCTGCAATTGGTCTGGTGATGCAGTGGGTCAAGGGTGGAGGATCCTCCAGCAGAGCGATGGCACCATAGGTGTGCAAACAGTATGGTGCCTACAGTCCAGGGTTCTCGGTCTAACAGACAGTTGTAGAGCCTGCTCATTTCGTGGTTGTTCAACCTACTGGTTCTCCCTCCAGCATACACTCTGGGATTAGCCATGGCAAGCTGGGTTTGTTCCAGTCATTCTGCACCCAGATAACTGAGCCATGAGGCTCCTTGGGGAAGAAACCATGGCTGTCCATCAGGCCATACCCTTTCAAGTTCAGTGTTGCAGAGGGAGGGATGCCCAGGTTCCATGCTGGTCCATAACCCACTCCACTCTTCTATCTGTTTTGAGTGTTGGTGGTCCTCTCCCGCTTGAACTCTGGCCGCAAGTCTCAGTTCGATATCCCTGGGTAGTGTGCTTAAATTCTGAGAAGTTAGGACTGAGCCCATTGTTTGTCCACTGGCCTAATGGGGTCAAGCACCAGCTGTACTTGGGGTGCAAACTATATCCAGGCCACCAGCAAAACAGTCAGGTGGCATAGTGGAGGCTGTCCTGTGGGCACATTTCTGCAGAAATGGCCAGACAAGTGGTCTTCGGAGGGGCTGTCAGGCAAGGATGCACATGGATCAGATGCAATTCAGTCCCATAGTAATGGTTACCCTGCTCTCTCCTGGCCTGGCTGAAAGCAGGCACTGCAGCAAGATCAAGATCCTTGTGGGATGGCCACCAATGATTGTATTTTGCTGCAGCTGCACAGTGCTGGGGAAATTTCTGGGATCCACATTGGTTCAAGTTATGTGTCTCCCTGATATATGGGTGGCTCCCCTGCCAGTCTGAAGGTCTATGGGGTAGTGGGAACTCCTGTAGCTAAGATCCCAGAGACCTGTGGGAACAGTGTGGTATTCTAGGATTCCTTTACTCACCCCTTTCTTAAGTGCAATTTAGGTTCGGAGGTCAGTCCTGGACCCCAAGCAAGCTTCCCAGCTTCCTCCCTCTTCAACCACAACATCTACATCACCTCTTCATCCACTCTCAGTGTTTTCCCAAAATACCTGATTTTCCTCTCTTCTTTAAAGATCTATGTTGACCATAAATTGATAGCAGTGAGTTGGGGTGTGTGTGTGCCTGTGTGTGTGTGTGTGTGTGTGTGTGTGTGTGTGTAAGTAAAGGAGGGGCTTCTTTTCATCTGAAAATTGAAATAGTTTAAAAAATAGGTTTGAAATATCTTGTTTGATTACAGTTTAATTCTTCCTGAAAATGTTCTACTTCTCACTATAGTTCTCTTTAAAAGGACACATTATGAATATTATGACACATATGCATTTTCTTTGATCTAGAAAAGCTTTTGTCATAAAAAGAACATGAGGGTTATTATTAGATACAACAGTTGAAGAATGAACTAAGGAGCAGCTCTTGTTTTTTTCATGTAATTCCATTTTAACTAACGGTGTTAGAATCAGAATATAAAACATAAGTAGGAAAGCATGTGATATTTACTAATGACTAAGCTTTCCAACATCTCAAATCATTTTGAAATCGAAATATGAATCTCTCTGATGAATACTCCCAACTCAGCTCTGACAAAGATCTTAAAATAAAATATGGCTCTAACTATATGATTTCCTCATCATAATCCAGTTTCCCTGGGATAAACATCCTTCATACCAAATAGAATACAGTAAGAAACATAAAAGAGACAGATATTTTGAAAATCTGTTTAAGAGAGTATTTCTAATGACCCAACACTATACTCTATACTACTTTTTATTTTTAAAGACAAAAGTCTGCAGGCAGAAATGTAAGGAAGTGTCACTGTTATTAGATGACATACTGTGAATTATTAATGCCCGGGTGCCTAAATGTAACACAATGTGAAAAAGGAGATAAAACATATGTTCGGCATGTTGGCAATAATAGATAATGTAGCACAACTGGCCAGAAGCCTAGATCTGTTAACAGCATTCTCTTGGTGACCGTGAAATTAATAGTTGGAAATGTTGGGGGTAGCCTCAAAAGTGGTTATACCTTGTACATCAATATATTGAATAGAGTTGTCAAGGCAACACATAATGCTATATAGGATCAGAGAAAGTTGTTCATGAACTTGCAAGAGACAAACCAGGGGCTTCCATATAGTGTGCTTTAGACTTTGTGGGGATCAAAGTGAATAATTTGTGTAGTTTCCATAGACATTTTTTAAGCTTGAAAATATTGTTTGAAATGAAACAATTCTTATGATGCTATCATATATACATACACAGTATGTACATAAATGAATATTAATTTTCTATCTAGTATTTTGTTTTATTTAGAAATCTAATAATCTAATACTGTTGACAAATCTAAAGGAACGGTGTCTTTAAAAGTTAACAGTAATCATATTTCTTTGTTTTCAATTCTGTTTATGTGTTGAGTCACATTTATTTGTTGAACCTTTCTTGTATCCCAGGAATGAAGCCCACTTGATCATAGTGAATCATCATTTTAATGTGATACTATATTTAGTTTTCCAGCATTTTGTTGAAGATTTTGGCATCTATGTTCATGAGGGATATTGTCCTATAGTATTTTTTTCTTGTGTCTGTGTCAGAATTTGGTATCAGGATGATATTGGTTTCATAAGGCAAGGGTTGAAAAACTGCCTATTAGGTACTATGCTCGCTATTTGGATGATGGGTTAATTTAAGTCCAAACCTAAGCATCATGCAATATATCCATGTAATAAACCTTCACATAAATCCTCTTGAATATAAAAATTTAAAAAGTCAATAATGTACATAATTAATCAAATTCTTCCTTTTCTTTTCCTCCCTCCTTTTCTTACTTTATTTAATAAACCTTTATTGAGTTTTGTTTCAAGCTAGCTACTTGGTATACAATGACACATAAGGCGTGTGTATTAGTCTGTTTTTGCGTCACTAAGGGAATACCTGAGATTGGTTAATTTATGAATAAAAGAGTGTTATTTGTCTCATGGTTCTGCAGGCTATATAGGAAGCATATGTTATCATCTACGCAGCTTCTGGTGAGGCCTCAGGAAGCTTTCAATCATGGTGGAGGGCAAAGCAAAAGCCAGGATATCGCGTAGTAAGAACAGGAGCAAGAGAGATGAAGCAGGTGCCCCAATCTTAAACTACTAGGTCTCACATGAACTAACAGTGAGAACTCAGTCGTTACTATGGAGATGGCACCAAAATATTCATGAAAGATCACCAGGCCTCACCTCCAACATTGGGAATTACATTTCAACATGAAATTTGGAGGGGGAAAATATCTAAACTATATCATCATGGCTTATGATACTGGGGAAATCACAGTCTACTAAGGGAAGCAGGTATACACAGATAAGTTGAATAAAGTGTGCCATATTTGCTAAATACATTTTTATAGAGCACTTTTATTAATCAATTATAAATAGAAAGTTCCTGAAAAGAAAACCATCATTTGTAATATTTTTCTGTAATAACTCAGATACATTTTATTTTCATAAAATTAAACCCTAGTCAGCAACATTGCAAATATTGACCAAAGGAAATTATGGGAGCCTACAATGGAAGTTGTAAGCTAAAAACTGATGGACATTTGGAGCAATCAGAAAACTAAAACCTATAGAAAAGTTCAAAGGCATTAAAAGATGTTTAATGAGAATATTAGGCATTTTGATAAATATTTGGATAGGTAGTTTGCTTTTATAGAGGAAACCCTTTTGTGATGAAGTCCAGAATCTTTTATTAATGAGAATTGGTCAGGCATGACCACATGAGTGAAGCAAATTCATATTTTTTATAAATATAAAGTCATTGTGTTCATTTACTAATATAAATATTATTGAGTAATAATAAGCACAGGGGTTGGCAAAAATATGTGCAATGTGTATACATTTTCTGCCATGTCCTCCTTGATTTTTTGCTCATTGAGCTACAGCATTTTTTTCTTATAAGGTATGAGAAGCCCATCTTAAAATATAGACATTTTAAATTTGTGGCTTAATTTGCCAAATTGCATGATATAGGATGATGCTGATAATACTAATTAATGTGATGCTCTGGAATTCGTGTATTATTATTATTATACTTTAAGTTCTGGGATACCTGTGCAGAACATGCAGGTTTGTTACATAGGTATACATATGTCATGGTGGTTTGCTGCACCCATCAACTTGTCATCTAGGTTTTAAGCCCCGCATGCATTAGGCATTTGTCCTAATGCTCTCGCTCCCCTTTGTCCCCTAACCCCCAACAGGCCCCTGTGTGTGATGTTCCCCTCCCTGTTTCCATATGTTCTGATTGATTGACTCCCACTTATGCGTGAGAGCATGCAGTGTTTGGATTTCTGTTCCTCTGTTAGTTTGATGAGAATGATGGTTTCCAGCTTCATCCATGTCCCTGAAAAGGACAGGAACTCATTTTTTTATGGCTGCATAGTATTCCATGGTTATATATGCAACATTTTCTTTATCCAGTCTATCATTGATGGACAATTGGGTTGGTTCCAAGTCTTTGCTATTATAAATAGTGCTGCAGTAAACATGCATGTGCATGTGTCTTTATAGTAGAATGAATGATAATTATTTGGGTATATACCCAGTAATGGGATTGCTGGATCAAATGGTATTTCTAGTTCTAGATCCTGGAGGAATCGACACACTGTCTTCCACAATGGTTGAACTAATTTACACTCCCACCAAGAGTGTAAAGACATTCCTATTTCTCCACATCCTCTCCAGCATCTGTTGTTTCCTAGCTTTTTAATGATTGACATTCTGATTGGCACAAGATGGTAGCTCATTGTAGTTTTGATTTGCATTTCTCTAATGTCCAGTGATGATGAGCTTTTTTCATATGTTAGGTGGCACAATAAATGTCTTCTTTTGAGAAGTGTCTGTTCATATCTTCACCCACTTTTTGATGGGGTTGTTAGGTTTTTTTTCTTGTAAATTTTTTTATGTTCCTTGTAGATTCTGGATATTAGACCTTTGTCAGATGGGTAGATTGCAAAAAATTTCTCTCATTCTGTAGGTTGCCAGTTCACTCCGATGATAGTTTCTTTTTGTGTACAGAAGCTCTTTAGTTTAATTAGATCCCATTTGTCAATTTTGGCTTTCATTGCAATTGTTTTTGGTGTTTTAATCATGAAGTCTTTGCCCATGCCTATACCCTGCATGGTATTGCCTAGGTTTTGTTCTAGGGTTTTTATAGTTTTAGGTTTTACCTTCAAGTCTTTATTCCATCTTGTGTTAAGTTTTGCATAAGGTGTAAGGAAGGGGTCCAGTTTCAGTTTTCTCCATATGGCTAGCCAGTTTTCCCAACACCATTTATTAAACAGGAAATCCTTTCCCCATTGCTTGTTTTGTCAGGTTTGTCAAAGATCAGATGGTTGTAGATGTTTGAAGTTATTTCTGAGACTTCTCTTCTGTTCCACTGGTCTACGTATCTGTTTTGGTAGCAGTACCCTGCTGTTTTGGTTTCTGTGGCCTTATAGCATAGTTTGAAGTCAGGTAACGTGATGCCTCCAGCTTTGTTCTTTTGGCTTAGGATTGTCTTGGCTGTGTGGGCTCTTTTTTTTTTTTTTTTTTTTTTTTTTTTTTTTCTATTAAA
>NW_016803660.1:905820-913479 GCF_001698545.2 Rhinopithecus bieti | reverse complement strand
GATTTGGTTTGCCAGTATTTTATTGAGAATTTTTGCATCAATGTTCATCAGTGATATTGGTCTGAAATTTTCTTTTTTTTTGTTATGTCTCTGCCAGGTTTTGGTATCAGGATGATGCTGGACTCATAAAATGAGTTAGCGAGAAGTCCCTCTTTTTCTATTGTTTGGAGTAGTTTCAGAAGGAATGGTACCAGCTCCACTTTGTACCTCTGGTAGAATTCAGCTGTGAATTTGTCTGGTCCTGGGCTTTTTTTGGTTGGCTCTTAATTAATGACTCAATTTCAGAACTTATTATTGGTCTATTCAGGGATTTGACTTCTTCTTTGTGTAGTCTTGAGAGGGTGTATGTGTCCAGGAATGTATCCATTTCTGCTAGATTTTCTAGTTTATTTGCATAGTGGTGTTCATAGTATTCTCTGATGGTAGTTTGTATTTCTGTGGGATCAGTGGTAATATCCCCTTTATCATTTTTTATTGTGTCTATTTAATTATTATCTCTTTTCTTCTTTATTAGCCTGGCTAGCCGTCTATCTATTTTGTTAATCTTTCCAAAAAATTAGCTCCTGGACTCATTTATTTTTTGAAAAGGTTTTCATGTCTATTTCTTTCAGTTCTGCTCCGATCTTAGTTATTTCTTGTTTCCTGCTAGCCTTTTAATTTGCTCTTGCTTCTCTAGTTCTTTTAATTGTGATGTTAGGGTGTCCATTTTAGATCTTTCCCGCTTTCTGATGCGGGCCTGCTGCTCTCTTCAGCGCTGTCAGGAAGGAACGTTTAATTCTGCTGCACCCTCAGCCTCCCCTTCCTCCGGGTGCTCTGTCCCAGGGAGATGAGAATTTTATCTATAAGCTCCTGACTGGGGCTGCTGCCTTTCTTTCAGAGATGCCTTGCAGGGTGAGGAGGAATCTAGAGAGGCAGCCTGGTCACAGCTGCTTTGCCACCCTGCAGTGAATTCCACACAGTCCAAACTTCCTTAACACTATGAGGGGAAAACCGCCTAATCAAGCCTCAGTAATGGTGAATGCCCCTCCCCCCACCAAGCTAAATCATCCCAGGTTGACTTCAGACTGCTGTGCTGTCAGCCAGAATTTCAGACCAGTAGTTCTAAGTTTGCTGGGTTCCGTGGGAGTGGGACCCGCTGAACGAGACCACTTGGCTTCCTGGCTTCAGCCCCCTTTCCAGGGGAGTGAAGGACTCTGTTTCCCTGGGGTTCCAGGTGCCACTGGGGTATGGAAAAACAAATCAACAACAAAAAATATTCCTGCAGCTAGCTCAGTGTGTGCCTAAACACCTTCCTGGTTTTGTGCTTGAAACCTAGAGCCTTGGTTGTGTAGGCACACAAGTTGCAAAAACGGTGGGAAAAGCGTAGTATCTGGATAGCACAGTCCTTCATGGCTCCCCTTGGCTAGGGGAGGGAGGTCCGCAGCCCCTTGTACGCCCCTAGGAGATGCCGTACCCTGCCTCTGCTCGCCCTTGGTGGGTTGCACCCACTGTCTAACCAGTCCCAATGAGATGAATCCGATACCTCAGTTGGAAATGCAGATATCACCTGCCTTCTGCGTTGGTCTTACAGGGAGCTGCAGACTGGCGTTGTTCCTATTGGGCCATCCTGCCCAAGAATCAGTGATGTTCTGGAATTGTTCTCTCTCTCTCTTTTATTTTTTCAATGGAGTCTCTCTGTCGCCATGCTGGAGTGCAGTGACGCAACTTCGGCTCACTGCAAGCTCTGCCTCCGGGGTTCAGCCATTCTCCTGCCTCAGCTTCCCAAGTAGCTGAGACTACAGGCACCCACCACCACGCCCCGTGATTTTTTTGTATTTTTAGTAGAGACAGGGTTTCACCGTTTTAGCCAGGATAGTCTCGATCTCCCAACCTCGTGATTCTCCTGCCTCGGCCTCCCAAAGTGCTAGGATAACAGGCGTGAGCCACCACACCCAGACCATTATCTGTTTTTATGCATTGCTTTTGTTTATTACTTTGAATAATTTTAAGGTAAATGGACATAATATTTGTTAAGCATTCTGGTTGAAATGCTGAATATATTTTAACTAAGATTTAATACTTTAAGATTTACTATAAGCTATAATAATTTAGATTATGTTGTTTTTGTATAGAGATAGAAATATAGATCAATGGTACAGAACAGAGAAACCAATAAATAACCCAATAAAATATGCCAAACTTATTTTGACAAAAGTACAATACAGTTTTGACAAAAGTATTTTGACAAAAGTACACTACAACTCAGGAAGAAGGCCTTTGAAACAAATGGTGCTGGAATAATTGGATATCCAGAGGCAAATAAATAAAAGTTGAGTTAAGCTTATACCACAGAAATTAACTCAAAGTAATTCATAAAATTAAATTTTATAAGTAAAATCTAAAAATTTCAGAAAATAAAGGGGGACATCTTTGGGACCTATGACAACGCATGGTATTAGAAGAGTTTTAGACTTGACGTCAAGAGCACAATCCTTAAGAAATTTAAAAAAAAAAAAAGAATAATTTGGGTTACATTTGAACAAACAAACCATATTGAAAGAAACGGATGACTTTTCTCAATATATTACCACATACGTTTTGATAAAAATTTTCAAATCCAAGATGCATAGTTTTCCAAATATTCTTTCTAACAAGAGTTGCATTTTATACCAAATTTCTCACTAGCTTATTAATTTATGCTATGGACTCTGTTTCCAATATATAGTGTTGGGTGATATAACACATTAATCTGAAAATGTAATGAAATTGTCAAAATATTAGATTCCTATGAATAATAAAATTTTTAGTGTTTACAATATTGTTTTCATCTTTTCAAGTATATATATAAGCAATTTAAATGACAACTTTTGCAAGATTCAGAATATTGAAAATATACTCTAAATTATCATGGTAATACTAATAGTAGGATTTTCCAATTGAAAATAGGAATTTCAATAAAGAGATAAATATTAAAATGAGATCATTAGAAACTGTAAAATTATCAAAGGAATGTCCACAGCAGACCTTTTAAGAAATTTCAATTTAACAGGACCTATAAGTGGTTAAGAAATACTGTGTTTTGATCCACCATTTTTTGCAAATTAGTTGCTTATAATTGAAAACTAACAGAAAACCCAATTATGAAACATTAAAGAATGAAAAAAATTTATTGACTCATTCAAGTGAAAGTGCTGGAAGGAGTTCAGAAAACAGACATGGTTTCATCTGGGATCTGGATTTGTTTGCTCCAGCTTTCCCGTGTCTACCAACATGTGGGTACTGGCATGATGTTTAGTTTGGATAATTCATAGTTGAAAATGTCTGGACAAAGGAGCTATTCTCACAACCATGCAACAAAGTTCCAAAGCTTTATGTTGATTGAGACACTATTCATTCAATGCCTGTTTTCTGTGGAATGAAATGTGGTAATTTTACTGGGCATCAATAACTTAATACTCTGGCTCAGATCCCAAGTGAAAGAGACCCCACTTCGTTCTGCAAAACAAAGCCTAGCTAATCCTGCCTAACTGTGTTTTTATAAGGATAGCATTGAGGAGTGACTGTTGGGGTATTTGCTGGGTATTTTGTATCTGTTTCTTAATCAGGGAGACACGGTGAACTGTGTAATTGGAATAAATTATTGGTGGGATTTATTTGAAGCACCAGAGCTACAGGCCTTGAGTAACTGCTTGGATAATGAGGTTTTCTCTGTGAAAATTGGGAAAATATAGATAAGAAAGAAAAGAAAAAGGAAAATGATGTGATTGAAAGTACTGTGTTTCTCAGTTGCTGGTGCTGTCAGAATTTTGTGAAGACCATGTTATTTTTGTTTGTGAATATTTGATACTTCGTATGAAACACTGACAGTACACTGAGACTTGCGGAGCAGATGAAAAGTGAACTTGTCAGGAAAGAAAAGGGGAAAAAAAAAAGCTCAACTCATCAGGCATCAAAAATAAGCACACAAATTTCGATAAAATACTACATTCCTGCTGGAGTCCTTAGACTTCCTAACTAAAATATTTACTTACAAAACAAGTTACAATAAATATATATACATATATATTTGGTCATAGACACAGAGACAAAAATGGTTTTATAAATCTCAGTATAAAATATTTAAATAATCAATTGTGTCAGAAAGTATCGATCTACAGCAAGGTTTAAGAACTGAACACTTTTTTTCTACACTTGTGACGCATGAAAAAAGATACAATGGAAGTCATAATATAAAGTGGGGCTTATGTGGTAGTCTGGATTTACGGTATTAATGTTAGGCATAAAGATAAAATAAGAATAAATGTGTGATATCAAAAGAGATAATGAAATCAGAAGGCTCCAACGAAATCGGAGTAACAAAAGGGATGAAAAGAAGTCTGACCTGGGAAAATTCCATAGACAGATTTTGTTTTTGACGGATTTCATTGATAACGTTTAGTGGGGGGAGTGATGTATCTGATGAAATGACATTTCCCACAAATAGACTGAGCATGTGCAGTTCAGTCTCTTTGAATATTGGAGCTAGATTTACCCAGAAACAGATGCATTTTCTTCATCTTCGAATCAAAACCCCAGCAGGCTTTTATCTTTTGAATTTGACAAACTGATTCTAAATCATATTTTTTAAAAAATTATAGCGGAAATAAGTTTGAAAATAATTTAGTTAAATAATTTTGCTACCTGATTTCAAGACTTTAAAACTAGTTACCTACAGCATGTTAATGGTGAAAGTATTGATAAATATATTAACGGAACAGAAGAAGGTTTCCAGAATAAACTCACACATATGTGGTCAATTATTTTTTTCAATAAATCTGCTCAGGTAATTTAATGAAGAAAGGATAGACTTTCCATAAAATGGTGATCAGGAAACTGTAAATTCATAAATCAAAAAAAATTAATCTGGGGCAATATCTGATATCTGATCCATCTGATCATATAGCTAAACATAAATTATAAATGTTCTAGAAGGAAACAAGACTGATATCTTAGAACATAAAAACTATTAACAATAAAAATAACAGAAATAATGCATTGGGCTTCATTATAAGGAAAAACAGTTCTTCAGAAGATAATACTAATAAAAAAAATCATACACTGAGGTACAATAGTTTGATTTGCAGTATAAATTTCTGACTAAAAACCCATATTCAGAGTACATAACACATAAAAATAATATATACAGATGAGATATACAAATCAATACATGACAAATAATCAGATCATAAGAATTAATTTAAAAAACTTTAATCAAGAAAACATATCAATGGTCAATGAAAATACGTTGACATAGTGTCCAGGAAAGTAAAAATTAAAATCTCAATGATATGCAGTTATAGATGCTAAGAATGGCTGAAATTAAAGAGACCGATTATAATACAAAGTGTCTCAGAGGAAGTGAGAGTATAAAATTGTAAAAACTTGTAAAACAGGCCAAGTGTGGTGGCTCACGCCTTTAATCCCAGAACTTTGGGAGGCCGAGGTGGGTGGATCACCTGAGGTCAGGAGTTTGAGACCAGCCTGGCCAACATGGCGAAACCCTGTCTCTCCTAAAAATAGAAAAATTAGCTGGGAATGGTGGCCCGTGCTTGTAGTCCCAGCTACTCGGGAACATGAGACTGGAGAATAGCTGGAACTCGGGAGGTGAAAGTTGCAGTGAGCTGAGATTGCACCACAGCACTCCAGCCTGGGTAACAAGAGAGGAACTCCAACTAAAGAAAAAAAAAAAAAAGAGAGAGAAAAATCTTATAAAACAATGTGACAGTTTCTTATAAAGTTAAACATACACCTAAACAATGACCCAGTAATTTAATTCCTATTTATCCTCAATGATATAAAAACATATGTACAAAAATGTTCATAGCAATTTCAATCAAAGTAACCAAATATTGGACAAAAGACTAATTGTCTATCTTTAGGCTAATAGATACATCTAGATAATGGAATACCACCTAGCAACTGAAAAGAGTACCGCATTTTTCTAAAAGAATAAATATATATTGCAATTGGGATGAGTGAAAGAAGACTGACATACAATGAAATGTGCACTGCATGTTTCTAGTAAAATTAAGATCTGGGAAAAAAAAGGCAAAAAATCTAAGATTTGATGATAAATATCAAGTCAATAATTGCCTAGAGTTTAGATGAACTGCAGTGGGGACATGTAATACTTTTGGGGAGTATGCAAAAGTTCTGTAGCTTACTGAAGTGTCATTAATATATTTAGTATATTTTCCCATACACATTCATTTATAAAATTAAAATTTGTGCAGTTTATTTTAAGAAAATCATACCTCAATAAAGTTTATTTTAAAAGAAAACAACAGGATTGCTGACATTTTGTTTTAAATGATTTTAGTCTTTTTAAATTATAAAGCTATAATTGTCATCACATTGTCCAACAAAGTCTTACAAAGCCCAAGCAAATTAGAAAGATTGAAAATGATGAGTGTTAGTAGAGCACTATATGAAGTGTACAAAGACTTTAAAACAATTTTCATTGATAAAAGAGTTTCAGAAGGTTGAGGCATGTAGAATGGCGTTTTTGGCAGACAGCAAAATCTGAAAAGAGAAAAGGAAATGTGTACATTCACAGGGTGTATTTTTTCTTTGCTTTATAAATCACTGTGGGTTTGAAAACATGCAAGTAATATTAAGAAGAAGAATTTCTGGAACTTTTGAGTATTAAGACAGGACTAGACAGCTTCTTATTTCACAACGTAAGCCATGCTTGGACAAGAATAAATGAACTCTCTAGCAAAAAGACCAAGTTTAGTTTGAAATTATAACCCTGTGACAATTACGAATTTTGTAAAACACCATCTCTCAGATGTATAAATGATCCTCTTTCTGTCTCTTTTCTCCCTCCTTACCTGCCTCCTTCTTCGCATCAATAGCATAAATTGTTGTTAATAAACTTGTGTTCTTATTCTAAATACAATTTATATATAACAATGTGCTATTATTTTTAATTGAAAAAATTAAATAACCTTTTAATAAATGGTTAATAAATTAATAACCATTGTAATAATAACCTTTTTTATTTCCCTGGATCCCTGGAAATTAATATTTCTATTACTAAGGGTATTGACTTATTTTTCCCCCTGGCAATGCAGACCTATAAGTGCAAGTACTGTAAGCAAATATCTTGAGATAAGACTCTGTATCTCGGAAGGAATTCAGGCCGCAATACCCAATGTACAGTTAATGAACCATATCATAAAGACACATATTGCTAGATGATGAAAAGTGATAGACACACAAACATTTGCAGTATTTAGGTAAAGTTTAGGTCAGATGTATTTTGACCCTGACCATCTGGTTATAAGTTATAAATATGTATACAGATCATTTTTGAATACATATTTTGCCTTTGTGATGATGGGTAGATATGTTTCCAGCAGGAAAGTTGTTCAAAAGCACACAATCTGCTTCTCTTAAGTATTGCAAGCATAATTTTCATCTACATTCTTTATGTCCAGTCTTAAGCAACAGATTATCAGACCTAAAGAATTGTGTTTGATTGAAATTGAAAATAGCGCCGGGCGCGGTGGCTCAAGCCTGTAATCCCAGCACTTTGGGAGGCCGAGATGGGCGGATCACGAGGTCAGGAGATCGAGACCATCCTGGCTAACACGGTGAAACCCCGTCTCTACTAAAAAATACAAAAAAAAACTAGCC
>NW_016803660.1:883849-905655 GCF_001698545.2 Rhinopithecus bieti | reverse complement strand
GGCATAAATAAATACTTTGCTTTCTTATTCCATGCCATGAGGGGCGTTTATTTTTATGGCTGCCACTTCTGAATCTCATTGAATCTGAACAAAACAATACTAAAGAAGGGATATTCTTTCTGAATGATTGTTATTATCTTCTCAAAAGCTATGCCTTCCATCACTTTTAAACAAAACTGTCACTTTGCAAAATTAGATTATTAATTTCCATGAGGCGTGAATCTCAATCTTTGTAGTACTTTTTCAATATAATCATTAAGAGAAAGTTCATGAATACTTAATCAAAAAGAGGCATTTGCATCTTATAAATACCTCCAATCTCCTATTCTGTATGCAGTGGCTGCATTACCATCTGGCAAATGTTTCAGTTGACTGAAACGGAAGCAATAAATAAATACAGTAAAAGATACTACCATTAGTTCTAAACCAATTAAAATGCTTGAAGGAGGCTCAATGCATGTTAAAATGTTATGTCTATGTCTGCCAACAGCTATGCACGAAAGCAATATAATGAGCCAACCATGGCTGAAAGGAAGTTAGCAGGAGTCAAGGGTGCTCTTCATTGCTGGCACTTATAACAAAGGCTTACACAATTAAAAAGTAAATACTGGTACATGCCCATGATTATCACAACAACATCCTCATTTCTCAGGCATAGCATGAAATTTACTGTTTCTTCTTATTAAACATATAAATACCGTTGTTTTTCAAATGACAAACTTTCTGATTTAATGTCTCTGAAAAATTTCTACTCGTTGGGATCTATTTAAAAAACTAATATTGCATTTACAAAATTTCCAGAAATCACTTCAAAAGTAGAAAATATAGATATTTACAACAACATGATTTTGGGGAAAAAAAAGCATTTTTCTCTAGTTTTATTTTTTAATGTTGCTTTATGTTAAAGCTAGTTTTTGTGTAAAAAACAGATAAAAAGAAAGCAAGTGAATATTTCATTGAATTTTCAGAGGAACTGAATATTTCATATTTGAAAAATATGAAAAAATGAAATATGAAAAAATATTTCAATATGAAAAAATATTTCATAATTTTTTCCATTATGTAGATGATTCTCATAATAATATCATTTAAGAGATTCAATGTGTATCTATCTGAATTCACACAATAGAGTAAAATGAATTAGAGAACAATTCATTCTCATAAAGCATATCGGGTACATTGTCATAAACTGATAATCAACAAATTAGAAAACCATAAAGTGTACGTTTCTTATCTTAAGAAATTTAAAATATTTTCCCAAGGCAAAATGAGATTGTCTATATCCACCAAGAATATCTATATCTACCTATCAGTCAGTCAATCATTCATTATCTGTTTAAAATCTATCATCTGTTTCTAGATGGTCAGCATTAATGTTCATTATGAATAGAAAAATACACAAATAGTGTTCCAGTAACTTGAAAAACTCTAAGAACATTCACTTTGTTCCACTTTGATCCACCGTGATCCACTTTGCCTCATCATAGTGCTTATAAAATCTAGAAAGCTTTCAATAAATAGTAGTTATCACTATTATGAAGAATATTATTCTACTAGGAAAATATCTATATATGCTATAAGCTATTTAAGTTGATTTAATTCATACCTAAGTTAAATTATATTCCAAAGAAATAAATTGACCCTTCTATTTCTTATACTCATCCTCTGGTAATCAGAATATGCATCTGATGACAATTTTAAACACATGACTATTTTGTAAACCACTCTGCAATGTATATAACGTTCACTAACAATAGTAACGTCATAAGAGTGCTATCATTGCAATTTGCAACCCCAAAATGCTATAAAGACAGTTTTATAATGATAAATATTAAAACATGGAAAGCTTACAATATTGTTTCCTATGCTCATCAAATATGAATTGAGTAGATTATTATTATGGTAGTTTTGGGATATAGTACACTTGTGTGAATCATTATTATAATAATCTATATCTAATTTGCATAATGTCAATCAATTAGCATTCAATAAAATGCCTTTATTTTAAATTAAAATAATATTTTTGTAACTTCAAAATAAGTAAGATTGTGATTAAACTTGTATTTCCTGAACAAAAGTCATTTATAACATAATTACTAAGCACATTAATGTTTGTAATGTGATCATAAAAGGAGACTTTTCATTGAAATACAGGCAGATACAATGTTATATTTCATATAAAGAGGTTACATCATTGCAAGGTTAAAAAAATACATTTCTTCTGTCAGTTAAATATTCAAAATATTAACAATATTGAGATTATGCTATTATGTGATCATTATCCCTTTTTGGAGATCCCACAACCTCCATTGTATTAATTTTGTTTCTATTTAAATTCTACTTAACTTTTGCCATATCGGCCATAGGCTATGCAGAATTGAACATAGGATAACAAGGTAAGATCAATAAATAAGGGGAAAACAGAAGTGCCATTTTTTTCCTTCCCATCACCCCTGTCTCCAGCTTCTGGTAACCATCTTTTTAATTCCTACATCTATGAATTCAACTTTATTTTATTTCATATAAAAATGATATCATATTCTATTTGTCTTTCTGTGCCTGGCCTATTTTACTTACCGTAATGTGTTTCATATCCATCTTTGTTGCAAATGGCAAGATTTCCCCTTTTAAAAGTCTGAACAATATTCCATTGTGTGCATATCTCAAATTTTTTTATCTATTCATCCATAGATGGACACTTAGGTTGATTCCATGTCTTGGCTATTGTGACTAATGCTGCAATGAACATGGAATTGTGGACGTCTCATCAACATATTGATTTCAGTTCCTCTGAAAATTCCAGAAATGGTATTTTTAGATCACGTGGCAGTTCTAGTTTTAGTGTTTTGAGAAAGCTTCATACCATTTTCCATAATAGTTGTACTCATTTACATCCCCACCAACAATGTATAGGAGTTCCCATTTCTCTTCATCCTCTCCAATACTTAGCTTTCATCTTTTAAAAATATCATTTTAATAGATGTGAGGTGATATCTCATTGTGGTTTTAATTTGCATTTTTTCTAGTGATTAGTGATGCTGAACATTTTTTTTTCATGTACCTGTTGACCATGTGTATTTCTTCTTACGAGAAATAATGTGGCCATTTTTTAAATCAAACAAAACAGAACTAGAAAACAAATGAAAGAAAAGCTATTATTAAATTTGTATTAAGTCACAAACTACCCCAAATATTAAAAAAAGTCATAAGATGGTGGCATCACACTCCTTGATATTGAAACAAATTATAAACAATTGTCCTCAAACGAGCATTGTATTCGCGTAAAAACAGATATGTTGACTGATGAATCAGGATAAAAAATCCCAGAACTAAACCCATATATTTATGGTCAACTGATTTTTGATAAAGATGCCAAGAGCACACAATGGGAAAAGGACAGTCTCTTCACTAAGTGAAGTGGAAAAATTGAGTATGCACAGGCAGGAGAATGAAATTAGACCCTTATATCATATACAAAAGTCAACACACTGTGGAATTAACACTTAAATATAAGACTTGAGGCTGGGCGCAGTGGCTCATACCTGTATTCTTGGCACTTTCAGAGATCGAGGTGGAGGAATTGCTTGAGTCAGGAAGTCTAGACCAGCCTAGGCAACATAGCAAGACCTCCTCTACAAAAAAAAAAAATTAAATTAAATTAAATTAGCCAGGTGTGGTGGTGTGCTCCTATAGCCCCAGCTACTCAGGAGGCTGAGGTGGGTGGATCTCTTGAACCTGGGAGATCAAGGCTATAGTGAGCTGTGATTGCACCACACTGCACTCCAGTCTGGGACAGAGTGAGACCCTGTCTCAAAAATAAATTAATTAATTTAGACTTTTTTTTTTTCTTTTTAATAGCTGGGCATAGTGGTTCATGCCTGTAGTTCCAACTACTTGGGAGGCTAAGGTGGGGGGGATTCCTTGAACGCAGGAATTTGAGGTTGCAGTGAGCTATGGTCACACCACTGCACTCCAACCTGAGTGACAGAGTGAGACAGTCTAAAAAAAAAGGAAAAGAAAAATATTATAAGTAAAATAAAATTGAAACTACTAAGAGAAAACATATCAGTATGTCCTTTTTTTTTTTTTTAAATCAAGTTATTTGTTTTCTGGCTATAGGGTTGTTTGCATTCCCTATATTTTTAAAATATTAACTCCCTTATCGGGATACGTAGCTTGCAAATGTTCTTTCACATTTATAGGTTTTCTCTTCACTGTGTCAATTGTTTCCTTTGCTGTATAGAGGCTTTTAGTTTTATTTCATCCTATTTGTCTAGTTCTGTTTTATTGTCTGTGGTTTTTTTTTTTTTTTTTTTTTTTGAGACAGAGTCTTGCTCTGTTGCCCAGGCTGGAGTGCAGTGGCGTGATCTCGCCTCAATGCAAGCTCCGCCTCCTGGATTCATGCCATTCTCCTGTTTCAGCCTCCTGAGTAGCTGGGACTACAGGTGCCCACCACCACACCTGGCTAATTTTTTGTATTTTTACTAGAGATGGGGTTTCACTGTGTTAGCCAGGATGTTCTCGATCTCCTGGCCTTGTAATCTGCCCACCTCGGCCTCCCAAAGTTCTGGGATTACAGGCATGAGCCACCCGCTCCCTGCCCAAATTCTTTTTAAAAATTATTTTTAATTTTGGTGTACATAACAGGTGTATATATTAATGGGGCACACGAGATATTTTGATATAGGCATGGAATATGAAATAAGAATATCTTGGAGAATGGGCTATCTGTCCCCTCAAGCATTTATCCTTTGAGTTTCAAACAATCGAATTACACTCTAAGTTATTTTACAACGTACAATTAAGTTATTATGGTCGCCCTGTTGTGTAATCAAATAGTAGGTTTTATTCATTCTTTTTAACTATTTTTATACCCATTAACAATCCTCACCTCCCCACTAGCCCCTCATTACCCTTCCCAGCCTCTGGGAACCATCCTTTTACTTTCTATGTCCATGAGTTCAATTGTCCTGATTGTTAGATCCCACAATTAAGTGAGAACATGTAATGATCTCCAATTCTATCCAGGTTGTTATGATTGACTGAATTTCATTATTTTTTATGGTTGAAGAGTACCCCATTGTGAATATGTGACACAATTATTTTATAATCCATTGATGGGCACTTGGGTTCCTTCCAAATCTCAACTATTGTGAACAGTGCTGCAACAAACATAAAAAGTGCAGATACATCTTTGATATACTGATTCCCTTTTGAGTTTTGAGTATATACTCAGCAGTGAGATTGCTGGATCATATGGTAGCTCAAATTTTGGATGATTTTTTTTTTTTTTTTTTTTTTGAGGAATCTCCAAAATATTTCCCACAGTGGGAAACATCCTTTTAGTCTTTCTATTCACGCCATGCGTACCCTCCCTAATTCTGCTGGCTGCCCTCCATGAGGGCCTCTGTGAGATACAGTCAGGGTTGTCTTCCCTGGGCTCCAGCTGTAGAATTGGAGTGCCTATAACGCAGTTCTCACTACTGCTTTGACTTTTATATTTTGCATGGCTCCCTACATCTGTTCAGTTCTAGATAAGGTTAAATCCTTCTCCCATGATTGGGATTTTCAGATTTCCCACTGAGGATATGTGCTGTCACACTTTGGGAACTCACAGTGTTTTTACTTGTTTGACTGAATTTGCAGCAGCCTATGGCTTCTTTCAAAGGATGTGCAAATTCTTTTGTTTTTCCTGGTATGTTCCTGCGGTGGTTCTTACAGCAAAGAATCCCGGTGTGAGTCTCCACTCACTGTTTTGTCCGTCCAAGTTGGGAGCTGCACATTAGCCCTGTCTCATGTCTGCCATCTTCCTAAGGCCAGTAGCTCTTAGATTTGCCCTCTTTAAGCTGTTTTCGAATTCCCGTACGTGTGCTTCATTGTTTTTTATTCTTTTGTCTTTTGTCTCCTCTGACTGCATTTTCAATTAGCCTGTCTTCAAGCTCACTAATTCTTTCTTCTGCTTGATCAGTTCTGCTGTTAAAGGACTCAGATGCATTCTTCAGTATGCTAATTGCATTTTTTTCAGCTCCAGAATTTCTGCTTGAATCTTTTTAATTATTTCAGTCTCTTTGTTAAATGTATCTGATATAATTCTACCTTCCTTCTCTTTGTTATCTTAATTTTCTTTGAATTTCCTCAAAACAGCTATCTTGAAATTCTGCCTGAAAAGTCATATATTTCTGTTTCTCCAGGATTAATCCCTGGTGCCTTGTTTAGTTTATTTGGTGAGCATTGAAGGGTTAGGTATTTATTGTAGTCTTTTTACTGTCTGGGCTTTTTTGCAGCTGTCCTTCTTGGAAAGGCTTTGCAAATATTGGAAAAGACTTGAGTGTTGTGATCTATGCTGTGTCTGCTTTCTCTAACAAAGTAACACTGTGGTTCTTGCAAACTCCTGGAGGTGCTGCTGTTCTTGGAGATAATCCAGGAGATTTTCTGGATTACCAGGAAGAGACTTTCATTATCTTCCCTTACTGTCTCCTAAATGAACAGTCTCTGTCTGTACAGAATCATCCAAAGCTGAGAGTAGAGTGATGCCAGCTTCCCTGTGGCCACCAGCGCTATGATTGTGCTGGGTTAGACCTGAAGTCAGCACAGCACTGGGTCTCACTCCAGGCTTGCTCTAACCAATCCCTGGCTACTGCCTAGGTTTTCTCTGGGGCTTTGTAGTAAGCAGGTGGCAAAGTCAGCTAGATGTGTTTCCTTCCCTTTAGGACAGTGAGGTCCCCCAGGCCCTGGGTCGGTTCAGATGCACAGTTCGAGAAACCTTAGAAGTCTACCTGGTATTCTACTGTACTGTGACTTAGCTGGCAGTCAAACTGCAAGACATAGTCCATCCCACTTTTCCCTACCCTTTCCAAAGGCAGAAGAGCCTCACTCCATAGTCACCACCACCCTAGGCCATGAGGAATACTGCTAGACTACCATCGATGTTCCCTAATGACCCAAAGGCTCTTAAGTCAGTGTGGGGTGAATGCTGCCTGGCTTCAAACTCACCCTTCAGCGTGGGCATTGAGCTCTCCTCTGGTCCACAGCATGTCCCAAAATGTTATCCAAGAGTCAAGTCTTGGAATCAGGGACCCCCAAGAGCCCACTTGGTGCTGGTACCTAAGGTGTAAGGTAACATCCCCTTTACTTTTCCCTCTGCTTTTCTCAAACAGAATGATTCTTTTTTTCCCATAGTTACCAGAGCTGGTAATGTGGTGAGTCTCATCTGAAGGTAGCAAGTCTCAGAGGCTCACCGAAGGCCCTCAACATAGTATTACTGGGTATCACTGCTGGTGATTCAGAACTCAAGGGCTCTGTAGTTAGCAGGTGGTGAATGCTGGCAGTACTGGATTCTTTCCATCAAGGCAGAGGGTTCCCTTCTGGCCCAGGATATGTCTAGAAATGCCATCTGGGAGCTAGACACAGGAATATGGGCCTCATGACTCTGACCAGTGCTGTATCCTGTTGTGGCTGAGCTGGTATCCAAGAAGCCAGACAACGTTCTTTGCATTCTTGCCTCTCCTGTCTTCAAGCCACACACACACACACACACACACACACACACACACACACACACACACACACAAAAGGTTGAGGGATCTTTTTAGTAGCCATGAGCTATGCAACCTGGGGTTAGGGGAGGCTTAGCCACCCCAGCTGGTGTCTCAGTAGGTCATGTGCCCCCGAGTGCTCTGTCTCTGGGCCTAGTTCAGCACTAGGACTCACGCAAGAATTGCAGTCCCTGTGCCCTAGATTGCCTTTCAAGTATACTGAGAAACAGCACTGTACCCCTTGGTGGCAAGGTTTGTGGGAACTCAAGTTCCAACTGCTGGGATTAGTGATTACCCTCTGGCTAGGGCTGGTTTAAATGCTCAGCGGGTATCAGCTGAGTTTGGTCTGGTTTTATGTTTCTCCTCCTACAGGACAGCACTGAGTTCAATGCCTCACAATTTCTGTGTTCTCCTTTCTCTGGGACACTCAGAGATGTTCTTTGTACCATGCTGCAGCTTCTGGGGGTAGGAGAGGTGTGGTGGCAGCGAATCAAGACAGCTTTTTTCGATCTTTTAAGTGCCTCTTTCAGCAATATAAAATTGAAACCCGGTACTATGCGTGCCTAGCTGTCTGTAGGCTCTTATGAAAGTGTTTCTGTGTAAACAGTTGTTAACTTGGTGTCCTTGTGAAGGGGATGATCGGTGGAGCCCTCTATTCTGCTATCTTGCTCCACCTCTTCTTCAAATCCTTTTATAGTGTTTTATAGTGTTCAGTACACAGGTCCTTTACCTCATTAGTTAAATTTACATCTATGTATTTATGTATTTTTGCCATTGTAAATGGGATTGTTTCCTCAATTTTCTTATCTGTTAGTTTATTAGTATGCAGAAATGCTATTTATTTTTGTATTTTAATTTTGTATTCTGCAACTTTACTCATTTTGTTTATTAGTTTTAACAGTTTTTGTTTTGGTGCATTCTATAGGGTTTTCTATATATAATACTATGTCAAAGCCAATAGAGACAATTAATTATTTCCAATTTGGATTCCTTTTTTTTTTTTTCTTGTGTCTAATTGCTCTAGTGGGGACTTCTAAAACTATGTTGAAAATAAGTGGTAAGAGTAGGCATTCTTCCCTTGCTCCTGATCTTAGGGTAAAACTTTTCAACCTTTCATATATGACAATCCCATATATGGGATTGTCATATATGACCATTATTGTGTTGAGGTACATTTTCTCTATACCTAATCTGTTGAGAGTTTTTGTCATAAAAGAATATTTAATTTTGTCAAATGCTTTTTTGCAACTATGGAGATTATGGGATTTTTCTCCTTCATTTTGTTAATATGATGCATCACATTTATTGATTTGCATCACAGAGATACCTTCCACTTGATCATGGTAAATATTTATTTTAATGTGTTCTTGAATTTAGTTTGCTAATATTTTGTTGAGAACTTTTACTTCTGCATTCATCAGGGGTATTGTCTTATAACTTCATTTTCTTTTTTGTCCTTGTCTGGCTTTTGTATTGGGGTAATGTTAGCCTCTTAAAATGAGTCTGGAAATGTTTCCTCTGCTTCAATTTTTTGGAAGAATTTGAGAAAAATTGATATTGCACTTCTCTAAATGTCTGATGGAATTCAGAAGTGAAACCATTCATTTATGGCCATTTATTTGAAAGGAGATGTATTGTTATAAGTCAGTCACTTTAAGGGCTTTTGTTTAAGAGTTTCTTTTTTTTTTTTTTTTTTTTTTTAAATTTGACCAACGTTTGATAGAATCTTTTAGTATTAAAACAAACTCTTAACACACATCTGAAATAACAATAAAATGCAGTCATTACAAAACAATGAACATATGTAAATATCATGGTGAATTTGGTACAGCTGCAAGATAGTTTTGGGTCAGTGGACAAAGACAATTACATGGAAGAACCAGTATGAGTAGTTTTGATTTTATCCCTCGTGACACTAAATATCGCAAGTAATATTAAGCATATTTGATTAAAGTTAGATTTGTTAAAGAAGATAAAGCTGTATAAGAGACATTAGAAAAATAATGAACTTTGCTAAGATAATCAAGGAGATTTTAAAATAGTGGGATGAGATGCGATGAAAACATCAACTAAGGAGGAAATAATATGGGTGAGGATCCATTCACAGTGCCAAATAATGGATATTTAGTATATGCCTGATGTCATCCAGGCCCAGAAGCTAAGCAGCTGCCTTATTCCTTGCTGCTTTCACAGGCTGGTATTGATCATCTGCTTCCTTTCCAGGCACATGGGCAACCCTTCTTTATCTGCCATTCTGGGGTCTGGAAGACAGTGGCCTTCTTCTCATAGCTCCATTAGGCAGTGGCTCAGTGGAGACTTTGTGTGGGGACTCCAACCCCACATTTCCCCCTCTGCATTGTCCTAGTAGAGTTTCTCCATGAGGGGGCTCCACACCTACAGCAGACTTCTGCCTGGACATCCATGCATTTCAATACATCATCTGAAATCTAGGCAGAGGTCCCCAAAGCTCAGTTCTTGGCTTCTGTGTACCCACAGGCCCAAGACCACATGGAAACCACTAAGGCTTAGGGCATAGACCCTCTGAAGCAACAGCCTAAGTGTTACCTTGACCCCTTTTAGTCACAGTTGAAGCTGAAGTGGCTGGGATGGCAGGGCACCATGTCCAGAGGCTGCACAGAACAGTGGAGCACTGGGATCAGCCCACAAAAGCATTTATCTTTTCTTAGCTTCCAAGTCTGTGCTGAAAGAGCCTTCCTTGAAGATCTCAGAAATTCCCTGAAGACATGTTCCCTGTTGTCTTGGTGATTAACATTCAGTCTCTTGTTATTTATGCAAATTTCTGCAGCCAGCTTGAATTCCTCTCCAGAAAATGGGTTTTCTTTTCCACCCTTGGAGTACACACATCACTGCCATTTTCATTTTGTCTGCTGTAGTTAATAGCAGGCTGCAAATTTTCATTTTGTCTGCTATAATTAATAGTCAGGCTGCAAATTTTCAAAACTTTTATTCTCTTCTTCCCTTTTAAACATAAATTCCAATTTCCAATAATCTCTTTGTGAATGCATATGACTGGATTCTTTTGGAAAAAGCCAGGTCACATCTTGAATACTATGCTGCTTAGAAATTTCTTCTGCCAGCTACCCTAAATAATCTCCCTCATGTTCAAAGTTCCACATATGTTTAGGACAGGGGCAAAATGCTGCCAGTCTCTTTGCTAAAGCAGAGCAAGAGTCACCTTTATTTCACTTCCCACTAAGATCCTCATCTTCATCTGAGACCACCTCAGTATTGACTTCATTGTCTACATTGCTATCAGCATTTCTGGTCAAAACCATTCAAAAAGTCTCTAGGAAGTTTCAAACATTCATTCTTCTTCCTGTCTTCTTTGGAGCCCTCCGAACTATTACAAACTGTTGACTGCTACCCAGTTCCAAAGTTGTTTCCACATTTTCAGGTTATTGCTATAGCAGTGTCCCACTCCCAGTACCAATTTCCTGTATTAGTTCATTCTCACACTGCTATAAAGATACTGAGTTTGGGTAATTTGTGAAAAAAGGAGATTTAGTTTACTTAAAGTTCTACATGGCTGTGGAAGCCACAGGAAATTTACAGACATGGTGGAAGGCAAAGGGAAGCAAGGCATGTCTTACATGGTGGCAGGAGAAAGAGGGAGCATGAGGAAACTGCTACTTTTAACCCATCAGATCTCGTGAGAACTCCCTCACTCTCACAAGAACAGAAAGAGGGAAAAAACATCCAAGATCCAATCACCTCCCATTAGGTTCCTTCCTCAACATGTGGGGATTGCAATTTGAGATGAGATTTGGATGGGGATACAGAGCCAAAGTATATTATAAGGTCTGCAGAGTTTATGCATCTTATTATTGAAAATCGTGCAAATATTTTGATTGATAGCTTCATGAATTGCCCAATCACATTTTAGCAATATAATCTATAGGAATTAAACTTTATTTCTGAGTTATTTTTACTTGTTTTAAATGTGGTAACTTTTAATTTAGCAAACATTGACAAGTTGAAAACTGCCACCATGAAAAACTGATCATAATCTAGTGTCCTTGCTTAAAATATAGTGGATTTACACGTTTCTAGCAACTTCTTTAAAAAACCTGTAATCACAAGGCCACTTGCAATTATGAGCTATAACAGAGGCTGATGATTTTTCATAATTACCCATACTTTCCTTTAGTTACTAAGGGGTCTAGTAACTGAATGTTAGATGCTAGAAAGTTTATTTCTTGAATCTCTTTTTAGTTGTGTTTGGACATGCTATTAATTACAGCAGACAAAATGAAAATGACAGTGATGTATGTACTCCAAGGCAGATATTTATAAGATAATTGCTTGTTTTCTACTTCCTCTCCTCTCTCTTTGATACAGGTTGAAATGGGAACTTGATGGTAGGAACAGAGTCACACCTGAGAAATGGGAGATAAGCAAGATGAAATGAATCAGAGTTTCTGTTGTGACTAGCCATATAGACTGTATACCTTGGCCAACTGCCACCATGGACTGTTATATAAGAAAGTGACTCAATTCTGTTGTATTTGTACCACTTTATTTTGGGATGTTTTTTGTTACAACCAAATAATAGTGCACTAAGTAATGAGTGATGTAAATGTTAGTTGAATTATGTCGCTGGAAATTACATGTGAAAAATGTGATTCTGATCTCTTGCAAATTAAGGAGTTGATGCCTGCATTGAAAATTATTTTTTGCCAAAATTTTTACTCTGAGGTTTTCCAAGTAACAGAAACACAAGAAATGTAAAGCCTGGAAATTACGAACCTGCTGAAAAGTTAATGTGGATCACTGCTTTAGATGATTTCTTAAATAAAAATACACAGTTTCAAATTAGAGGGTAGAAAGTTTTTAAAAAATAGCAATTAGAGAAGGACAAGGAGTGGTAATGAATTAAATAGGAGGTGATGGTATAATGCCACTATTTAAAATGTTATCCTTAAGTGCACATACAGAGTACCTTCTTGTACAGCAAAGAAGTTAATATTTGAAAAACAAACAAACAAACAAAAGCACCTTCTTCCATAGATGTCTAAAGCTCACTATGAGGCATTATTATTCTGTCTAATGGGGCAGAAGCAAATAATATAAACCTCAGAATAAGTGAATAATTCTAGGCTTAAGAAAACAAATTTGCTGTGTTCACAGTGCATCCCTTGTATAGTTATCACCTTAAATCCATCAAATATATTTTTCTGTGTTTAAGATAATTACTGCACATATAATTATCACCCTGAATTAGTGACACACTGAATTTTAAGGAGAAATTGTCTTAAATTTACTAGTGACATCAAAATTATATAGTTACTAGATGATCACTAGATAGCTAAAAGTGGTCAAATATGTAAATTAAATTGAGAATACAATTTTTAAAGTTTCCCAGGACATAAAGGAAAAATAATAGCACTATATAGAAATTGTTTAAAATGCTTATTGCCAGAATCCATCATGAGTATTCTCAGAGCAATCTGAATTGAATGCCTGTATTAGGATTCAGATTTCAGAGGGATCTTTAGAAAAAGATGATTAGCTAATAATTTAAAAATTAACCACTTCACCAACTGTTTCTCCTTCTCCCCACCCCACACCACACACTCATACAACAAAGAAAGAAAGGGTACGCTTCTCTCATATCCATTAGGTTTGCCATTTATATTTTTTTATTTGTTTAGTTAACCTTATGAAAAAATACAAACATGAAAATTATCTTCAATCTATCTGCTCAATCCTCCCGCTGAGAATCTGAAGTAGATAACTTCCTTACAAGTACCCCAAAGACATTCCTTGTTAAAATATGTGTCTCCAGCTAGAAACACTGTCCAGTAAGACTTCTCATTTTTTACAAACAACAAATACTGTGCATTAGTAAAGGTAGGTGCATTCTCTAAGCTTGGAATCTTTCCTGGAAAGTTATGAGGTGGTAGCAAAAGCTAATGGGGCTGAAGAAGCACTCGTTTCATTTTCATTAGACACTGTGATGATATTTTTCTTTCCTTTGCAGGTGCTTGTTTCCTTGTACTGCAATCATCAACTCCTCAATGTGAATGGTAGTGAACTTAAATTGCATTCTTCACTCACTTCACCACCAAAATATGACACTATATAGCACTAGAGAATTCCTTTGTCTTTGAGCTGTCATCCAGAGCATGAACTGCTCATATCTGCTGTTAATGTGTGGAAAATTGAAACGTCAATGCTTCTATAGCACAGGGCATGGAGGGACTGTGGTAGGGACATTAGAGAGAACTGGAAGAGTTCTGCACTATCTGGTATTTATTTTAAATCTATCTAAACAAAATAGGTAAAACAAATTATATAGTGTTTGGGGATAAAGAGAACATGGAATAAGAATTGGTAAATTCCAGGTATTCCTCCTGCAAAAAGCCCATGCTGGAAAATGAATCCTTTTCTAATACCTCCAGTCTTTTCTTTTATGTCGATAATTATTGGACTAAATATATCTGGGTGTTTTTATGTTGTTGTTGTTGTTGTTTGTTTTAAATACATGTTTGGTAGTGTTTTACATAGCATGTGGATCTGTAAGAGACTTGTGAGAACACAAATATTAACCCTAGCATCAAACTCAATCTTCCCTGGCAGTTATTCTTCTGTGCAATGCTTTTGTGCACACTGATCTGCTTTCTCTTGATCCTGCTTTCAGATACAATATGCATATACTTTTTGACTCAGCACAAAAGGCAGTGACATTGAAAATTTGTAAATGTCGCTCCTCCCAGGCTGAATGAGCTACTTCTTCACTTCCTTCCACATCCTGTCATGCATATTTCTATTGCAATATTGTCACCAAGGGTTGTGATTGTCATGATACTTCTAACTCTCCCTTATTGAATTACAGGTTTCTTTCATTTTTCTAATCTTAAGAAATGAGCCCATGTGTGATGCACCACTGTGTCCTCAACAAGTGTTTATTGAATAATTTAATGAACTACTTACTTTACAGATATTAAATTGAAGCTTATATTGATTAAAGGGCTCATAGTTATTAAATTACTTGCAAAGTCAAAATGTTGCACCTACCTCTTAGGCCAAAGGTCTTGTCATTTCAAATTATGTGCACTCAGAAGCAGTTATTTTTTCTTTCCATTTTCTCAGTGTCATCTCAGCACCTATTTAGAACTAGGAGTATGTTGGAAAAAAAAAAAAAAATTAGCTAGGGACGTTTAGTGCACAAAAAGAAACTGCTTAAGCAAACATTTACATTGTTTTTTTGTCCCTTAATGATTTTCTACAGCAATTATTTGTAAGTCTGCCCTCACTTGCTCTGTCACATCTGTAAGAACCTGTGTGGGGAAAAGAAGTACAAAATACATCTCTCAGTTTAGTGAATAGTAGTCTTTCTAGACAGTGTCGAGGTGGACTTTAACTTTGCCCTCATGATGGAAGAAGCCAGGAAACCTGTGAAATACCTTGAAAGAATTTTTGGTGCCAAAGTCTCAAGGAATTAAAATTTGTCAATTTCTCAATCTTATTTTTTTGTTCTGATTTATAAGAAGATTACAGAGTATGGAACTTAACGTTGTTTACTTATTTATCTTAAGAGTCTTTCTCAAGGTGGACTAATGGGTACATTTATGTTTAACCAGTCGCAAATATCAACTTTACAAATAAAGCAATTACGTTCAGCATGAAATATTTTAGGACAAAAAATAAATATTAAGATTAGTTAGAATATTTATTTATTTTAGATACATAGCAATTGAGGCAGAGACAAAGTAAGCCATTTGACCATAATCGTACTGCTAATTAAGGACTAATAACATTTTAGATTTCTGACTTTAAGCCCAAATTTGTTTGCACTAAATTAGCTCCCTCCATAATTTTATGAAACTAAAATTGTTATTCTTTTAAAAAATGTATTTGAGAAAATCTGAAACTTAATATTGTGTTCATAATATGTCAGTATGGAAAATAGAACTATGATTATGTTCTTGAGTCCGTAAAGTTGGATAAACACAAACTTTTTTAAATATTTTTCAAAAACTAAAATAGAATTTATCAATTTTTTTATCTCTGTGATAACTTTTACTTTTGTCATCTAGTAAATTATGATACCTATGCAATTCTATTTGTAATTTACAAATTTTTTCTGATCTGCCCCATATGCCAAATTGTTTTGTTTTGTTAGTTGTTTTTTTTGTAAAGTCTTATTTCAAGTAAACTGCAGATTACACTTCTTTCTCTAAAACATAAAATCTTTTCATATTAGTTTCAATGTTTTGATACAAATTCAGAGTTCTGTGGAGAGTTAAACTTTAAAAAGGAATTATTCATAATTCTATTGTAAAATATACATTGTATTTTTTACAATTTAGGCAGTGTATTAGATTAGTGGGACTTCCATAACAAAGTATCATAGACTGGGTAGCTTAAACAACAGATACTCATTCTCTCATGGAAGCTGGAAATCTGAATTAGAAGTGTTGGTGGGTTTTTATTTCTTCTGAGACTCTCCTTGAATTGCAAATGCACCTCATCAGTTTGTCTGTCCTCTGTGTGCAGGCATCCTTGGTATCTCTTTGTGTATTCAAATTTTCTCTTCCTGTAAGGATGCCAATGAGATTGGATTGGGTCTACCCCCAGTGGCCTCATTTTAATTTAATCCTTTCTTTAAAAGTTCTATCTCCAAACAGAGACACATTCTAAAGTACATGGGGATAGAGCTTCAACATGTGAATTTTGAAAGGGACTCAATTCATCCCGTAACAGGCAGCTTATATTTCAAACATATTGAAATACACATCTCTGAATGTTATGAAGCCACAATACTGTGGAAAGCTCTCTGGTTTCAAAGTTCTGAGTACTAGACCTATCTTTCTTTAATTGTCTTTGTATATGTCTCGAAATCTTTCTATGGTTTAGTAATCTCACAGTTAAATAAAAAAAAGAGGGGGGCGGGCAAAAGATTGTTAACTTTCTTCTCACTAAAATCAATGACCCATGATTTTTTTAGCATGAAAAGTTCACTTTGATTCCATATTACCTCTGAAATTTCCCATAATATAAAATAATTAAGTTCAAATTTTCAAGGTTTCTAGGCTACCTTTTAAATAAGAATATAATTCTTTCCACTTTGTTGCCTTCAAAGTTTTGCTATCAGGACTGTGTTAAAATGCAAAATGAATTTTAACAGAGCATTGACACTTGCATTGTTAATGTGCCTCCAGGCATGTAATTAGCTGAGAAGTTTAATCTTTTATATTCTAAAGTTTGATCAGAATGCATAAGCTCAGAAAAGCTATAAAGTATTGACCAGCATCTTTGATAACAATATAAAGGAAGTTCTAAGCAGCATTTTGCGTAAATGCAAATGCCCCTTGTTGCTTCTCAATAACTATGTTAAGTATAATAAAATGATTATTTTTTGATTATCAAATAGCAAGAAAGTGTGTAATATGTTTCCTACTTTTGATTTTTTTAGACATTTATTTTTCTTGGGAACACACATGACTCTTTTTGATAAATGATTAATTTATTATATGAATGTTTCATCTTTAACACAGTATATTGCCCATTAAAAGGAGGAAAAGTCTGCTAGGTTAATATGTAAAATATAAATATAATGTAGGCTATTTAAATAAATTAATGTGTTTCTCATTTGTCTATGTTGTGTAAATATTAACACACAAATTTATTTCTTTACCATTCAATAACAGTTATCTGATAGATGAGTTAAGGGGAAGGTGTTATGATTGTGCTGGATACTGGTGATTAATGTTATGGGAACAAAATGAGTAAAGACCAGAAAAATGAACCTCACAGATGAATTGGAAACATATAAAAATAGGGTAACCATATCAGTCAGTAGGTGAGTTTATTTCATGTGGAGAGTATATACATATATACTCTAATTGTTCATCAGCTGTTTCTTTCATTAGTTTTTGTATTCACTCATTGCCCAACACATCCTAGGTGGTAAGTAAATCTTGTTGATTAGAAGTTGCATGGGCCTAAGAGGAAAATTGGAGAATTCTATAGTGTCTCTGTGTTAGGAGAAAGCTGAAGATTAGTTCTAGTATGGTTATATTCATCTAGAAGAGGTAACTTTGGAAGTTTATCAACATATGAAGTATGTTTCATACTTCTCCTAGTGGTAGCAGAAGTATGAAAGACCATTCTTGTGGCTGAGATTGTCCTGATATTTGTATTTTTAAAAAAATTACAGTGGCAGTTAATTTATACCAAGTGCTCTTCAAATAGCAGCAATCCATGTATTGATAAGATAATACAATCACCATACAAAAGAAGTTATTTTGCCTTAGTTGGGAACAGAAATGGGAATATAAATGAACAGAAGAGATCTCTCCTATTTCTGTGCTTCCATTTGCACTATACTACATGTATGCAGTATTGTATACATACCACTGGGATGGTGAAGCGCTCACTCAATATGTATGATTTCATGTTTCTCTGTGATTATAGTCTTCTCATTTGGTATTTTGTAAACTTTTTGTGATATGACTTCATATGAGATTAGGGCTTCATATGAGATGAGAAAGATAGATAGGTGTTTATATTGTGCTCCATCTGAGGCAAACAATTTGTAAAGCATGGCATTTGTGAGAATCACATGTGTTTGAGAGTTACAGAACATGTAAACATGTATTATTGTAGGAGCCTCCAGTGTAAGTACGAGGGCTGGGATTCCAGGAAGTGTGAATTATGAAGGGTAGAATGAAAGTCAGGAAGGGAGGGATAGGAGGATGAAGAAAAGGAAAATACAGTAGACAATGTTGATCAGTAGAAAAGGGGCAGGATCATATAAAGACATTCTGCCATGATAGGGTGCTTCCATTTTATGCTTAATGAGAGAAAGACTCATTGCAGAAATTTAGTAAGGAAGTGACAATAAAAATCATATGCAAATAAGACTTTTGGCAAATAATTGACGCTTAGATAATATTGAATGGAGAAAGTATAACACTTGAAAATCAGAACTTATTTTGAGAACATCTGAAAACAGCCAACACCACAGTGATTCCAAAATAAGAGTGAACAGAAAAATCATCTAAGCTTGTCTATTAACCATGCCAACTCCAGAGTTCACTTCAGACTTTTAAATTAAATTAACTGGGAATGGTCTTGGGGATTTTTATTTTAGTAAGTACTTTGGGTTACTCTTATATACATATTTTGACAATACTACTTTACTGGCCCCTCTGAATGTAGGTCAGTGGACTAAATTAAGTATGAAGGGAACTGGGTTTAAAACCTGACTCTTCCCTAAGAATAGCAATGACAATAATACACAAGTATATCTGTGCACACTTGCATATGTCTATGGAGGTGTGTTGCCTCGAAACCTTTAACAATGCTATCCTATTTTAGCCTCCCAGAATCCAATGATTAATTCAGGTCAAATATTTTTTTTTTTTTTCCTATTTTAGGAAGGAAACTGAGACTCATAGAAGATAAGTGACTTATTCCAAGTCATACACAAAATAAAAGGCAGAAGAACTACATATATATATATATATATATAACATATAACATATATACAACATGTATACATATATATATAGATATATAAAACATCATAGCACTAGATAGCCTATTTATAGGACACTAGGAAGATCACTTGTTGTTTTTCATTCTCCTAAATAACATGATCAGGTCAGACCCGTGGTTTTCAACTGGGGGTGGTTTTGCCACCAGTGGAACATTTGACAATGTGTTTTGGTTATCATAACTTCAGGAGAGGAAGTGCTACTAACATATAGTGAGTGCTATATGTTGCTTTCTATAGTATTATAGTGAGTACTATAGGGAGTGCTACTAACATACACAGTAGTAGGAATGATGCTAAACAATATATAGCGCACAGCAGATCCCCCAGCAAAAATTATCTGGATCAAAATGTCAACAGTGCTGAGGTTAAAAAATCTTGATTCAGATTAAGTACATCCAGAGGTCTTTTCCAGCTCTAAAATTCAATGACTATCAAGTTGCTTATGCATCTAATACAGCAAATAGGATAAATTTGAGAGGGTCAGTGCAATAGGTATTGAATTTCTCCTTTGTCTAAGTACTCTTGATAGTTTATGATCTTTTAATTTCTTTTTATCCTGATATAACTTTGACTCAGTGTCTGTGACATTTCATCATTTTGTCTCTAAAACATGCTGAAAATATAAAGAAGATATCATGATTCATTGATTTTCTACTATGTGTTAAGCAATTTTCATGTATATTGGATTATTTGATCCTTAAAACAATATTTTCATAGAGACATTATTATTCCCACAGCCACTTTTGTAGTATAGACAGTCTCATAATATTGGTCTTAGAAATAATGACTTGGTTTAATGGGTTTGGTTAAACTGTCTGAACCTCAGCACAAACTCATACTGTTCAGCCTCTTCTCTGTGGTGCAAAATGAGACTTTCAGGGAGAAAGGGAGATCAGTATATGTTTCCTGGGGCTTGACATAAACATAACAGAGAAGCAGAGAAACCTAAAGTACTTAGTTAGGTGCTTTTTTTTTTTTTTTTTTTTTTTTTTTTTTTCCACCATGGGTAACCATCACTAACACACAAAGGACTTACTCTGCAAGTGAGAGAAATCAGTAGACTTAGTTTTTCTTTTTTTAAAACACCAAGTATTTGCAACTCCAGTCTTGTCACTAATTAGCTACATGATTCTGGGAAAGTCAATAACTTTTGTTTCCACATACTTCAACAGTAAGAGGTAAAGGTTAAGTAAAAAATTTCTAGCATCCTTTCCAACTTTATAAAATAAGATTTGCTCTTGTAATCTACTTATTCGGAATTCATTTAAAGAGTCCCATGGTTACTTGGCAATCATCCTTATAGAATGTAGAAGAAAGTGTATGTGTGTGTGTGTGTGTGTGTGGTAGGGGGGTGTTCATTTTAATTACCAGCAAGTGGTAAAGAACTTATTTTATGATTAAAAAAATGTAAATGTGACCTCTGATTTTAAATAAACCTCCATTTTCCAACCTCAATAAAACATTTTCAAACTTTATAATAATAATTTGAGGTAAAAGTCTTTAAGAAGGGCTAGAGATAAAGATTCATATCTCACAGGAAAATAAGGATGTTGACCTGGAATAGAAATGTTTACTTACAATTGACTCTGCCTTATATTTACATTTTTCATAATACTTCAAAATATCTCAACTCTGTTAAGAACAAAGGAGATACAAATAAGTTATTACTTTGTAGAGCCTTCCTAGCCAGTTCCTCTATAAATACTTGCCAGTTCTCTATTTCGTGCTGATATCGTGAATGTACTAATATATGTTTCATTAAAACAGAAAACAAAACAACAAAAAACACTGGAAGGCTGAATTTTAATGCATAATCCAATAGCCCTTATCTTGACTTGCTATTGCTGACTTATTAGAAAGAAGGTATGGATTAGTTGCATTAGTGCCTCCCAAACCTCCAAATCATGTTCCCCTCTGGAACCACAGATTGCAATCTTGTTTGAAAGTAGGGTCTTTGCAGATGTAATTAGTAAAGGATATTGAGGTGATATTATACTGGGTTTATGGTGCACTCTAAAGACAATGAGTGATACATTTATAAAAGGAGAAGAGGACAGGGAAACAGAGAAGAAAGACATGCTATGATGAAGGTAGACAGAGATTGAAGTTATGCTACTATGTGCCAAAGAATGCCCGGGGCCACCAGAAGTTATAAGAGGCGAGAAAAGATACTTCTCTACAGTCTGCAGAGGGAGCATTGTCTTGATAACAGTGATATTTCAGATTTTGATTCTACAGAAGAATGACAGTATGACAAGTATGAGAGAACAAATTTCCTTGTTTTAAACTTCTCAGTTTGCTATACACTGTTATGGAAATCATAGAAAATGAACACAGATTTTGGTATTTGCAAGTGGATTGTTTTTGTATTGAATGATTTGAAATGGAAAGTTCTTTTGAAATCAAGTAATGGGCAGAAGATGCAAAATAGCAGCTCATGATTAAAAAAAAAAAAGTCTAGTTTCCTTTGAAGAGACTGTTGGTGAAAATATGGACATTGTAGGTACCTTTGTTAAGGCTTCAGAAGGAAAGGCAAAACATGTTATTGGGCACTGTTATTAAAAAGAGGATGAACAATAGTAGGTGGAATAGTGTCGCTGCAAAATTCATGTCCAGCCACCCCCAGTTTATGATAGATTTGTTGTGGCATTTACAGAAGGACATGGAAAATTTTTCAGAAGGAATAGTTTCTGAGACCTGTGTTATACAGGGTCAAAAAAAAAAAAAAAAAAAAAAAAAAAAAA
>NW_016803660.1:879341-883550 GCF_001698545.2 Rhinopithecus bieti | reverse complement strand
AAAAAAAAAAAAAAAAAAAAAAAAAAAAAAACACCTTGGCTAAATTGTGCACTCCTACTTGGTGAAAAGAAGAACTTGTAAGCAAAGGACTTAAATATTTAACTGATGGTAGTTTCAAGCAAACTGTTGAATGAGTAGCCTGGTTTCTTCTGGCTACTTAGAGCAAAATGTGAGAAAGATAAATAGAAGAAGTTGTTAAGCAAAAAAGAATCAGAACATAATGATTTGGAAAATTCTCAGCCTATGTGTTATCTCAAAATATATTAAAGCATGCTCTGAAGAGAATGCCATGGTATGATTGGACAAACTTTTACTGGAGGTTTTAGGCATGCAATTTATAGATTCACTACATCATCTCAACAGAATCCAGAAATGGATATGGAGTTGTACAGGAAGGATCTGGGAAGAATCCTTATTTATGACTAATGGCATGGATCCCCTTGACATACATCCACAACCAACAAGGTGCTAGAGAATCTTATACCAGCAGAAACTCTCATACCGTGCTCTCATACCATACTCATTTTTGATAATACTTTGTCCCATTTTACCACCCAAATTTGTGACATTCCCCTCAGCCAAAATAGAATTTAGATCAGCTTTTAAGCAGATATGTTATAGAAGTCTACCTTAGTAAAGTTCATGCATGGTGCTAACTTATTGTGCATTCAACATTCAATTTGTTCTCAAGATAGCATGTATAAACACTGTCTGGAATGTAATCAAACAAATAAAGTTACCCAGGACCAAACTCAACATTTTGGTTGAAGCTAGAAAAAACAAAAGACAAAAAAACAAAAACAAACAAACAAACAAAAAACAGCCGGGCGTGGTGGTTCACGCCTGTAATCCCAAAACTTTGGGAGGCTGAGAATGGCAGATCACCTGAGGTCAGGAGTTTGAGACTAGCCTGGCCAACATGACAAAACCCTGTCTCTAGTAAAAGTACAAAAATTACCCAGACGTGGTGGCAGGTGCTTGTAATCCCAGCTTCTCTGGAGGCTGAGGCAGGAGAATTGCTGGAACCCAGGAGGCAGAGGTTGCAGTGAGCCGAGATCACGCCACTGCACTGTAGCCTGGGCGGCAAGGTGAGGCTCCATCTCTAAATAAATAAATAAATAAATAAATAAATAAATAAACAAATAGATAATACAGTTAACACAAGATTCATAAAATACAGTTTATTGTACATTATACTTAATAATTTGTGACTTTTGTCATTTATGTTGTTGTTTTGTTCATATATTAACTGCAAGCAACCTGAAATCTTTTTAAAGTCCTAACTTAAAATTATCCGTTAGAAGGATGGGATAAATTTAAGTTAGGCGTTCTTGGCTACATTTGCAGAGATTCTCCTGGTTTGTAGACTACACACAGAAGGAAGCCTTAGTTTTCCTGTATGGTCATGAAAAGCAAAATCACCTGCCTTCATTGAGCACATACTCTCTTAATTTTTTTATATGTATTTAAGAAATAAGTAAATTAAGAAATTCTTTTCTTTTCTTTTCTTTTCTTTTCTTTTCTTTTTTCTGTAATATTGCTTTCTTTCTAATTTTCCTGGTGGTCAAAGGAAGTTTAAAAATATATTTCCTTCTTACTTCCTGCAGAACAACTACAGGGACTGTTCTGGGACAAAAAAAACAATAGTGAAATATATTTGAGAAAGCAGTTAATATAAAGAGTATATGGTATAGATAATATACAAGCTAATATGAAAGACGAGTAGATGGTATAACCTGTACTATGAATCATAACCCCGAGCACACTGATAACAGAGTACATTTCCTTGTTAGTTCAAGGACTATTGGTATCACTAAAAAGCAGAAAATCCTGAGTGTTTGCCTTAAATTATCAATAAAATATAAGATAACCTATTATCATGGTAGTTCTGTATTTTGCTTTGATTTGGCATAAAAGAACAAGTATTTAGGTAAATTATGCAATATATATTTGATCAATATGTTTCAATATTCTATTCGATTTTCAATTATTCCTCAAATTAAAATGTAAAGAAATATGAAATCTGTTATGGGCAGAAGAAATAAAGTGAATCATGAATAATAGCATGCATATTTAGTTCTTTATCCCAAATATTATGGTATCTCTCTTCGATCACAGTTTTTTGCCCTTATCCCTCCCACTCCAATCCTTATTGACTATGAGGTATTTTAATGACTCATCTTTATAGAGGGTAGAGGTTGAGAAGACAAAATTTGTTATTATAAATACATAGATCTTCCTGAACAGTTCGAAGAAAACCAAAAGCTTATTACCCTATTCTCAAACCAAGCAAAATGAGGAACATTGCAAATTTTAAATATGATTTATTAAACCACTTGTTCACACATTTTGATATATTAATAGTATTATATTAAAGATGGAGTAATGTAGATATATAATATCAAGAGATGATTTATATCTATATGTGAATGTATAAATATAGATAGATAGATAGATAGATAGATAGATAGATAGATATGCAGAGAGAAACAGAGAGAGAGAGAGATCTATGTCTTCATGGCCTGTGGACAGGCGAGTCAGAGTTCGTGTTGGTGAAGGTAACTGGAAATGGAAAAGAGGAGAAGAGAATATTTCTGATTTCATGGCCCCACTTTTTTCTTCTTAAAGCTTTGAATTGTCAATTAGTTTAATTTTGTTTTGAAGGTATATTCTTAATGGAAATAAATATTCCAACCCTGATGGTATCTGTACTAGTATCTGTACTTATTTCTATGATATCAACGTAAAAAGTAGATACCTTTCCATGATTAGTATTGTTTTACTGAAGTTTAGTTCCTAAAGCTATGAAATATTTATTAGGTGGCTGAGTTGATACTCTAATTGTACATAATGAGGTGGACACAAGATAGTTTTGAAATCTCTAACCAAGAGCATTTAGTGCAAACATAACTTTATTTTGATGTTTATATTATTTTGAGTTATTTGTGTTTGCATAAATCTTAAAAGTTTATGCATATACACATACATGCATGCATAACAGACACAAAAAACACACATGCATATATATACACACACAAATATGCACAAATATGCACCTAGCAGAACACAAACATAAACCTCAAAATGCTATAGATTTTGTCATTTAGTTGGTGAGCAGATTTGCAAAAAATACTGTGTATCCCTATCTGAACATGTTATTTCCTCCCAAACTACACAAGTTTATAAAATTTAATAAGGGATTATTGAGAAGTCTGGTCTCGGATATGTGAAGGCTTCTATAAACTGAAACACTCTTTCTTTTACTGAAGCTCATCTGGTTATTTAGACATTACTTTGGACAGTTTTTACATCCTTTCAGTTTAGTTGTTTACCAAAATTAGGAAATTTTGAAATTATATGACTTAACAATCATACTTGTATTTTGTCAACCTGATTCATGGGCATGCTCAAAATGTCTTGTGCCTTTAAAATAGAACTGAAACACTACATTCTTAAAATAAACTCTTCAAAGTGTTTGTAAAAGCTTGGCCATTAATTAATATGAATTATTTTAAATTAATAAACACACTATAAATGTAAGTATGTGATTGCCTCCGTTTTAATTTATATTCTAGCAACTACCTTGGTTGAAACTCAATTACATGATATTCATGGGAACTTAACATAAGTCTTCCATCTAATGCAGCAAAAGTATTCCATATAAAGTCCACTGACAAAATGCAGCTAGCGTGATTTGGAGGTCAAATTGTCCTGCAATTTTTAGCAAAGGAAATTATACCTCGGTTAACACAACTGAGAAGTGTTGGATGTGTTCTAAATACAAGAGATGACATATCCACGATGAAAAATTATTTATAAATTATGAAATAAAACTAAACCCAAACCAAGAATGCATTTATGTGTTCAACAATGATATATCAGGAAATTTTGACACAATACCAGTAAATTAGATACGTTTTAGATTGGATGAATTTAAAGAAATATGTGTGTATATGCATATATGCATGAAGCACACACCTGCATATATAATATATGTTATATATATATATATATATTTATATTTACATATTTTGATAAAAATATTTTGAGCTATATTTTCTTATAGAGGAGTTTTTGGTTTTAATGAAAAATTCAACTATTTAAAAACTATAACCAAATTCTTAGTGGTATATAGCCAGCTCTGTGAAAGTGCATTTAGCTCTTAATAAAATGTCGCTTCTTAAAAAGATAAGCAAAATCAACAAACTG
>NW_016803660.1:870989-875789 GCF_001698545.2 Rhinopithecus bieti | reverse complement strand
ATATATATTTATATTTACATATTTTGATAAAATATTTTGAGCTATATTTTCTTATAGAGGAGTTTTGGTTTTAATGAAAATTCAACTATTTAAAACTATAACCAAATTCTTAGTGGTATATAGCCAGCTCTGTGAAAGTGCATTTAGCTCTTAATAAAATGTCGCTTCTTAAAAAGATAAGCAAAATCAACAAACTGTAAGAGAGTCTAATTAAGAAATAAAGAGAGAAGACACAAACAATGTTACAAATGAGAAAGAAGATATTATAGCTGATACCATAAAAAGACAAAAGTTTATTAGAAACAATTATGAACAATTATATAGCCACAAATTAGAAAACTGGGAGGAAATGGATTAGTTGCTGGACACATATGACCCACGCATCTTGAACCAAGAAGAATTAGAAAACATGAACAGACTAATAATGAGTACCAACTTTAAATCAGTAATGAAAACCATCCCAAAAAAGAAAGAATTAACAATTCTTCTCAAATAGTCCAAAAACTTGATAAGAAAAATATTCTTCCTAATTTATTCTATGAGGCCAACCTGTACCTGAAATCAAAACCAGAAGATAAAATGGCTCACTAGATGCAGTCACTAGTAATATCTGCCACTGAGAGAACAGTACATTGGGAAGACTTGCACACTTCAAGCAGATCTTTGAAGGGAAAGAATCAAGAGTAGACACAGGGAGGACACAGATGTTAGGCTGATTGGGGAGGAAGTTGAGAAACCTGCATGGGGCTACAAGCACTGAGACAAGTTCCTGGACCCAAGAGATTCCTGGAAAATGGGTGAGTTGAACAGGTGAGGAAGGGCCCATTTCTGATATGGACTTTGGAAATCTTGGCAGCAGGAGACACCATGACCTTCATGGACACTTAAGCTGGCAGGGAGAGCTGTTTAGAATGGTGGGAAGGGCAGGACTCCACCCTCAGTAGAGCCCACAGGATTTGGTATGGGAACATCTGTACTGAAGTACAGCCGGGGATGCCCAAACCTCAAGCCTTAGATTGTTCCTATAGGAGACTTTAGCTTTGGAGTGACTACTGGAACTGGACAGAGCAGGGTGATCTTGACTGTGAGAATGAGTCTTTCTGATTTGAGCACCTCCCTGTCTGTTGGCTTCTCTCAGGGCCCCAGCCTGGCCATGTCTGCTTGAAGTTCAGCCTTGGATGCCCAGTGAGGGTGCTTCCTGTGGGACCTCTTCATTGAAGCTTCATTGGCGGAGACCACACCTTACTGTCTAAGAGCTCCGGGAGAGTGATCCCCACTGACACACATCAGTTTACCTGCAAACTTACCCCAATGCAGTCTCCCTCACAGTGCAGGCATGAACTTGCTCATGGCCACCCCTCCAAAGCTTTGATGGCACATGTGCAGGTGGACCTTGCCTCCACTCCCCTGCTAGCATGTATGTGAGCACACTTCCTGCCACCACAGTCCCCATGATGATGCATGGGCACCCAGTCACAATGCCATTGCTGGAACTAATATGCACACACTGTTGCATCCTCACCACATGCCATACTGCCACTGCCACCAGTGTAAAGCTGTCCACAGATGCTGGCAACCTGGTACTCTATGGGCTTCCACTGCTGCTGGTATGAACACATGCACAGAGGGTGGAAGCCCCATGCCTGCCAGCACCCTGCCACTGCTGCTGCCAGTGCAGGTATGAGTGCAAGCATGGACACTGGCAACCCTGGCCCAGCCAGTGCCCTATCCGTTCCACACCACTGTCATTGGTGTAAGTGTGCACAGGAACACTGCAGCATCACGCTTGCCAGGACCCCACCCCAGCTGGCACATGTGACACATGTGCGACTGTTCATGTTGCTGCAGCTGTTGGCACAAGGAAGCAAGCAAAGATCCCATTGCCACTGCCTCAAAAAACAAACAAAAAAAAAACATTTTGGTTGGCACCACCTATTAGACTGCTGTGGCCAGTGTACTAGGAACACCATGAGCCCTCCAGCACAGCATATTCCTAAACGCAAGGGGCCAGAGAAAAAAGATGGAGGCCAGGTGCCACCACCCCACGCTCACCTCAAGTTAGAGCACACAGCCCACGAGTAGCGAGCTGAGTGTTGGTCCCCTAAAATTTTCTGGAAATGAAACCAGTTTGTTGAATCCATCTATTCCAGAAACCCTAAAAGGCATCAAAGAATATAAAAGCAAAAATCCCATTGAAGGAATAGCAACTTTAAAACATTGAAGGAATACCAACCTTCACAGATTAGAAAGAACCAGTGGAAGAATTCTGGAAACTCAAAAAGCCAGAGCTCAGCTCCAAATGACTGCAGTAATTCCCCAGCAAAGGTTCCTCACCAGGCTGAAATGACAGAAATAGAATTCAGATTACAGCTAGAAACAAAGATCATCAAGATTCAGAAGGAAGTTGAAACCAAATTCAAGAAATCTAATGAATACAATACAATGATGCAGGAGATGAAACAACATTTTAAGAGAGAAGCAAATTGATCTGATCGGGCTGAAAAAATTACTTCAAAATTTTAAAATCCAATTCCAAGTATTAAGAGCAGAATGGACTAGGCTGAGGAAAGAATCTCAAGGCTCAAAGACTGGACCTCTGAAATAATTCAATCAGATAAAATGAAGAAAAATAATAAAGACAAATGTACAAAGCCTCTGAAAAATATGGGATGAGTGAGTTTGGTTAAAGAAATCAAATCTGTAATTCATTGGTGTCCCTGAAAGAGAGGGAGAGAAAGCAAGCAACTTGGAAAACATATTTGAAGATATTGTCCATGTAAACTGTCCCAATCTCATTAGAAAGGTCAATATTCAAACTCAATAAATGCAAAAAAACCTTGTGAGATACTGTATAAGACAATCATTCCAAAGGTACACAATCATCACATTCTTCAAGGTCTAAATGAAAGAAAATATGTTAAAGGTAGCTACAGAAAAGGGGCAGGTTATGTAAAAATAAACCACATCAGGCAAACAGCAGACATTTTAGCAGAATCCCTACAAGCCAGAAGAGATTGGCTGCCTGTATTCAGCATTCTTAAGAAAAGAAATTCCAACTAAGAATTTAATAACTAGCCAAACTAACTTAATAAACAAAGGAGAAATAAGATCCTTTTCAAGCAAATGCTAAGGGAATTTGTTACCATCAGGCCTGATTTGCAAGAGGTCCTTAAGGGAGTGCTAAATGTGGAAAGGAAAGACCCTTATTGGCCACCATAAAAACACACTTAAGTGCTTAGAACATTGACACTATAAAGCAGCCACACAATCAAGTCTGCATAATAAACAGCTAACAATACAATTACACAATTAAATCTGCACATAAAAATAATGAGCTAAATATCCTAATTAAAAGGTACAAAATGGCAAGGTGGATAAAGAAGAAAGACTCAACCATATGCTGGCTTCAAGAGAGCCATCTCACACACAATGACAAGCATAGGCTCCAAGTAAAGGGAAATAGAAAAATTTACCAAGAAAACAGAAAAAGGCATGGATTGCTCTTCTAATAATTTCAGGCAAAACAGACTTTAAACCAACAATAGTAAAAAAAGACAAAGAAAGGATTTACATAATGGTAAAGAGTTCAATTCAACAAGAAGACCCAAGTATCCTAAATATGTATGTACCCATCACAGTAATAAGCAGATTCATTCATAGATCAAGTTCTTAGATACTTAAGGTGAAAGTTATATAAGCAAACAATAATAGGGGAAAATTTCAACACCCCATTGACAGCATTAGACAGATCATCAAGGCATAAAACTAACAAAAATTAGCTATATAATTAACAAAGTTAGATTATTTGGAACTTGAGCTCAACACTTGACCAAATTGTCCTAACAGACATCTACAGAACTTTTCACCCAAAAACATGGAATATATATTTTTCTCATCGGCATATAACACGTAATCTAAAATTCACCCACCATCAACCATGAAACAATTCTCATCAATTAAAAAAAAAATCTAGAACTAGACCAAACACAGTCGCACACCACAGCACAATAAAAATACAAACTGATATTAAGAAAGGCATTCAAAACAATACAATTATGTGGAAATTAAACAGTCTGAATAACATTTGGATAAACAATGAAATTAAGGCAGAGATCATGAAATTCTTTGACACTAATGAGAACAAAGATTTAACATATCAAATCTCAGAAACATAGCTAAAGTAGTATTAAGAGGGAAGTTTATAGCAATAAACAAAAAGTTAGAAAAATCTAAAACGGGGAACCTAACATTTCGTCAAGAGGAACTATAGAAACAAGAGCAACTCCTATCCCCAAATTAGCAGGAGAGAAGAAATAACCAAAATCAGAGCTAAATTGAAGGAAACTGATATATGAATAAACATGCAAAGGATAAATAAGTCCAATAATTGTTTATTTGAAAGAATAAATATCATTGACAGATGACTAACTAAAATAATAAAGAAAAAAGATCAAATTACCACAATCAGAAATAACAAAAGGGGCATTACCATTGACCACGCAGGTATTTAAAACAAAAACAAAAAGCAGAGACTACTATACACACCTCTGTGAACACAAACTAGAAAACACAGAAGAAATGGATAAATTCCAGGAAACATACCCCCGAGCTGGAACCAGGAAAAAATTAAATCCCTTGACAGACCAACAAGAAGTTCCTAAATTGAATCAGGAATAAAAATCCTACCAACCAAAAAAACAAAAAAACAAACAACAACAACAACAACAAAAAAACAGGACCAGATAGATTCACAGCTGAATTCTACCTCTCTCTCTCTCTCTCTCTCTCTCTCTATATATA
>NW_016803660.1:846867-870447 GCF_001698545.2 Rhinopithecus bieti | reverse complement strand
AGCTGGAGCCATTCCTACTGAAAGTATTTAAGTATTTCAAAAATCAAGGAGGAGATACTGCCCCCCTAACTCATTGTATGATGACAGCATCATCCTAACACTAAAGCCTGTCAGAGACAGAACAAAAAAAGAAAACCTCAAGGCAATATATTTGATGATCATAGATGCAAAGATCCACAATAAAATACTAGCAAACCAAATCCTGCAGCACATCAAAAAGTACAGTCAACTAGGCTTTATTTCTGAGATGCAAGATTGGGTCAACATATGCAAATCAATAAATGGGATTCAGAACTAAAAATAAAAACCACATGATCATCTCAATAGTTGCAGAAAAGTCTTTTGATAAAATTCAACATCTTTTCATGTTAAAAATCCTCAAAAAACAAGGCATCAGAGGTGCCTACCTGAAAATAATAAGAACCATCTATGGCAAACACACAGCCATCATCATGCTGAATAGGCAAAGGCTGGAAACATTCCTCTTGGGAATGGAAACAAGATGAAGGTACTGTCTCTCACCACCCCTTTTCAACATAGTACTGAAAGTCCTTGCCATAGTAATTAATCAAGAGAAAGACATAAAGGGCATCAAAATAGGAATAGAGGAAGTCAAGCTATTTCTGCTTGAAGAAGATGCCATTCTATATCTAGAAAACTCCATAGTCTCTGCACAGAAGCTTCCCAATCTGATAAACCACTTCCACAAAGTTTCAGGTTACATTTTCAATGTGCCAAAATCAGTAGTATTTCTATACACCAACAATATTCAAGCTGAGAGCCAAATCAAGAATGCAGTCCCATTCCCAATAGCCACAAAAAGAATAAAATACCTAGACATACAACTACCCAGAGACATAAAAGATCTCTACAACAAGAATTACAAACTCTGCTGAAAGAAATCAGAGATGGCAAAAACATATGAAAAAACAGCCCATGCTCATGGATAGAAAGAATCAATATTTTTCATATGACCGTACTTCTCTAAGCTGTTTACAAATTCCATGCTATTCCTATAAAACTATCAAAAATATTCTTCACAGAATTTGTTTACTATTTTAATATTTGTATATAGGGAAAAGGATCCCCAATTCTCAAGCCAATCCTAAGCAAAAGAACAAAGCTAGAGAAATCATACCCAACTTCAAACTGTATTAGAAGGATAATTTAACCAAAACAATATAATACTGACACAAAAACAGACACATAGACCAATGGAGTAGAAGAGACCACAATGAAATAAAGCCACACATTTACATCCATTTTATCTTTGACAAAGTTTTCAAAACCAAGCAATGGGGAAAGGACTCCTTATTCAATGAATGGTGCTGGATAACTGGCTAGCCATATGCAGATGATTAAAACTGTACCCCTTTCTTTACACTATATAGAAAAATCATCTCAAGATGTGTTAAAGATTTAATATAAAACCTAAAACTATAAAACCTCTAGGAGAAAATCTAGAAAATACCATCCCGGACATAAGCCCTGGCAAAGATATCATGATGAACAAGCCAAAGCAATGGCACTAAAAATAAAAATTAATAAATAAGACCTAATTAAAGAGTGTCTGCATAATTAAAGAAACTATCAACAGAATTATCAGACAATTTGCAGCATGGAAGAAAATATTTACAAACTGTGCAAATGACAATGGTCTAATATCCAGAATATATAAGAAACTTAAACAAATTAACAAGCAAAAGTCAAACGAACCCCATGTCTCAATAGCAAAGACATGGAATCAACTTAATTGCCCATCAATAGAAGGCTGGATTAAGAAAATGTGTGAGATATATATATATATATATATATATATATATATATAATATATATCTCCACACACACACACACATACACAGATATATATAGACACACACATATACATATACCATGAAATACTACACAACCATAAAAAACTACGAGATCATGTCTTTTGCAGCAACATGGATGGAGCTGGAGGCCATTATTCTAGGCAAATTTGCACAGGAATGGAAAATCAAATACCACATGTTCTCACTTATAAGTGGGTGCTAAACTTTGAATACACATGGGGGAAAAAAAAAAAAAAAGAGAGAGGAAAACAAACACCAGGGCCTACTTGAGAGTACAGAGTGGGAGAAGGTGAGGATTGAAAACCTACTGGGTTCTTGCCTTAATACCTGAGTGATGAAATCACCTGTACACCAAACCCTCGTGTTATATATAACCTACATAACAAACCTGCATGTGAATTCCTGAACCTCAAATAAAAGTTTAAAAAATGAAAACAAAAAAGGACACCTAAAGAAAGCCCTACTACATTCCCATATTCCTGATGAACATAGGTGCACAAAAAAAAAAAAAAAAAAAAAAAAAAAAAAAAAAAAAAAAAATCAACAAAATACTAGCAAAAAAAGTCCAATAACACATCAAAAAGATAATACACTATAATCAAATGGGATTTATTTCAGGGAAACAAAGATGGTTCTACATACACAAATCAATACAGATTACACATCAGATCAACAGAATAAAGGATAGAAATTTTATTGCTTGATCATCTCAATAAATGCAGAAAAAGCATTTAATAAAAGTTAACATTCTTCCTGATGAAAACTCTTCATAAATTTGGTATAGAATGAAAATACCTCAGTACATAAAGTTCATAGATGTCAAACCCACGGGTACCATCATACTAAATGGGGAAAAGCTGAAAGACTTTGATCTAAGAACTCGAATGGGATAAGAATGCCCATTTTTACTACTCTTATTTAACATAGTACTGGAAGTCCTAGCCAGAGCAATTTGACAAGAGAAAATAATAAATGACATTCAAATTGGAAAATATCAAGTCAAATTGTTCATCCTTGCAAATGGCATGAATTTATGTCTAGAAAACCTAAAGATTCTACCAAAAACTGTTAGAACTAATGAATTCTGAAATGTTTCAGGATATAAAATCAACTTATAAAAATTAGTAATATTTCTATATAACAACAAAAAAGTGCCTGAAAAGAAACCAAGAAAGCAATCCTGTGTACAGCAATAACAAAATAGAATGAAATATCTAGAAATAAATTTAACCAAGGCGATCAAATATCTCTACAACAGAAATGAGAAAATGCTGATGAAATAATTTGAAAAGACATAGAAAATGGGAAGACACTTTATGCTTATGGATTGGAATAATTAATATTGTTACAATGAACATAATTAATATTGTTACAATGAGCATATTACCCAATGAAATCTCTAGAAAAATATCAATGATATTATTCACAAAAATATAAAAAAAGAATACTGAAATGTATGTGAAACCACATCAAATATTGAATAGTCAAAGAAATGCTGAGCAAAAAGAACAAAGCTGAAAGCATCACACTACCTGACTTTAAAATGTAGTATAAAGCTATAGTAACTTAAACAGTATGGTATTTGTATAAAAACAAACACATAGACCAATGTAACAGAATACTGTAGCTAAAGATATCCATATTTTCTGATGAAGGTGTCAAGAAAATTGCACATGGGACAGTTTATTCAAAGAATGTTGCTGAAATAAAATAGATATCACTATGCAGAATAATACTAGATGCTGCTCTCTCACCATATACAAACATCAATTCAAAATGGATAAAAAAAATTAAGCATAAGACCTGCAACTACAAAAGTTCTAGAAGTGAACCAAAGAGAAATGCTTTGGGATATTAGTCTAGGCAAAGATTTTATGCGTAAGGTATTAAAAAAAAAAAAAAAAACTCTCAAGAAATAAACTCCAATACAGACCAATCGATTATATCAAACTCAACATTTTAAAAAATCTGATACAAATGGGCAAAGATTCCAAATAGAAATCTCACAAAAAAAAAAAAAAAGGCATAGAAATGATCAAAAGTATACAGATAAAATGCTCAGTATCACTTATAATCAGGGAGAGGCAAATCAAAACAACAATAAAATATCTTACTTCAAGATGGTTATCAGAAAAAAAAAAAAAAGTTGCTGGTGAGTATGTGGAGAAAAGGGGACTCTTACACTGCTGGTGGGGATGTAAATTATTAGAGCCATTGTGGAAAACAGTATGGAGGTTTCTCAAAATACTACAAAGTAGAACCACCATATGACCCAACATTTTCACTGCTTGGTATTTATTCAAAGGAAGGAAAATCAGTATATGAAAGAGCCACCTATACCCTCATATTTATTATAGCCTCTTTACCATAGCCAAGATATAGAATCAGCCTAAATGTCTATCAACAGATGGATGGATAAAATATTATATATATATCTATACACACATACACACACACACACACATATATATAAAACAAAATACTATTTAGCCATAAAAAAAAAAAAAAAGAAAAGGAAAAGAATGAACAAAAAGAAAGTTTGAAAGGGATTTCAAACAATCAAACCAAAAAGTATGTGATGTCATGAACATTAGAAAAAATGTAAAGAGTGATGAAAAGCCATTCAATATTTAGATAAGTTCTTTTAAGCTGGGATAGATTTTGGCATATGGAATGCTATTGAAAAGGGCCAGGACATAGATAAATAGAACCTGTGTAAAGATAAAATAACATGACATTGATAATACACATTTTTTTAATGGTAGGCTAAATGATGAGGGTGGTGGCAGATGAAAATATTTTCATTATATTAAGAAGATACTGAGATCTGTGTAGAAAAAAAAAAAAAAAGAGCTTTATTTTTTATTAAAAAGATGAATCTGCAGATTGGAGAGACCGAGACTTCATTGCAAACAGAAAATGTGCTTCAATGAGAGGTTGTAGAGTTAGGGATCATAAAGGTACAAAGTGCAGGGCAGGAAAGGAGAGTCAGGAGAATGAAGAATAGTCTTGATTGGATCATCTTTAAGCCTAAAATCACCACTCTCTTTTAATTCCCTGATTTCAGATGATCATTCAGTTGGTGCCAGGTGGTCTGTTGGTGGTCACTTGGGAAATTTCCAGCCACATTAACCAGTTTGGCTTGATTGTAAAATGAGAGATCCTGTGACACTTTTACATCTTTCCAAGAACATGCAGTAGGTGACTTCTCCTTCACCAGTGGCCACCTTATTCTGTTTAACTTTGAGAGCCTTAGCTAGCCACGGGGATTCCATTTTGTCTGTCTGCTAGAGGCATTCTTAAACAATTGTTTAAATTTATGAAGTGTGGTTATAATGAGCAGGACATATCCCCATCAAGCTACCATTTACTTTCTTCATAGAATTTGGAAAAACTACTTTAAACTGCATATGGAACCAAAAAAAAAAAGCCCGCATAGCCAAGTCAATCCTAAGCAAAAAGAATAAAGCTGAAGACATCACACTACTTGACTTGAAACTATACTACAAGGTAGCAGTAATCAAAACAGTATAGTACTGGTACCAGAAAAGATATATAGAACAATGAAACAGAACAGAGGCCTTAGAAATAACATCACACATCTACAATCATCTGACCTTTGACAAACCTGACACAAACAAACATTGGGGAAAGGATTCCCTATTTAAGTAGTGGTGTTGGGAAAACTGGCTAGCCATATGCAGAAAACTGAAACTGGACCCCTTCCTTACCCCTTATACAAAAATTAACTCAAGATGGATTAAAGACTTAAATGTAAGACCTAAAATCATAAAAATTCTAGAAGAAAACCTAAGTAATACCATTCCTGATATAGGCATGGGCAAAGACTTCATGTCTAAAACACCAAAAGCAGATGCAATGAAAGCCAAAATTGACAAATGGGATCTAATTAAACTAAAGAGCTTCTGCACAGCAAAATAAATTATCATCAGAGTGAAGAGGCAACTGGGAGAAAATTTTGCAATGAGACCTAAAATCATAAAAATTCTAGAAGAAAACCTAAGTAATACCATTCCTGATATAGGCATGGGCAAAGACTTCATGTCTAAAACACCAAAAGCAGATGCAATGAAAGCCAAAATTGACAAATGGGATCTAATTAAACTAAAGAGCTTCTGCACAGCAAAATAAATTATCATCAGAGTGAAGAGGCAACTGGGAGAAAATTTTTGCAATGTATCCATCTGACAAAGGGCTAATATCCAGAATCTACAAAGAACGTAAACAAATTTACAAGAAAAAAACAACCCCATCAAAAAGTGGGCCAATGATATGAATAGACACTTGTTGAAAGAAGACATTTATGCAGCCAACAAACATATGAAAAAATACTCATCATTACTGGTCATTAGAGAAATGCAAATCAAAACCACAATGAGATACCATTTCATGCCAGATGGAATGGCAATCATTAAAAAGTCAGGAAACAACAGATGATGGAGAGGATGTGGAGAAATAGTAATGCTTTTACAGTGTTGGTGGGAGTGTAAATTAGTTCAACCATTGTGGAAGACAGTGTGACAATTCCTTAAGGATCTAGAAATACCATTTGACCCAGCAATTCCATTACTGGGCATATACCCCAAGGATTATAAGTCATTCTAGTATAAAGATACATGCACACTTATATTTATTGTGGCACTGTTTACAATAACAAAGACTTGGAACCAACCCAAATGTCTATCAATGAAAGACTGGATAAATAGAATGTGGCGCATATATACCATGGAATACTATGCAGCCATTAAAAGGATGAGTTCATGTCTTTTGCAGGGACAAGAACAAAGCTGGAAGCCATCATTCTCAGCAAACTAACACAAGAATAGAAAAAAAAGCACTGGATGTTCTCAATCATAAATGGGAGTTGAACAATGAGAACACATGGGCACAGGGAGCAGAACATCGCACACCAGGGTCTGTCAGGGGCTGGAGGGTCTAGGGGATGGATAGCACTAGGAGAAATACCTAATACCTTAGGTGATGGGTTAATGGTTGTAGCAAACCACCATGACACGTGTATACTTAATGTAACAAAACTGCACGTTCTACATATGTACTCCAGAACTTAAAGTGTTATAAAAAATAAAAATTAAAATTAAAAAATAACAAACAAGATAATTAAAAAAAAACTGTTAGATATCTGTATCATGCGTTTCCCAGATACACCTTCCACAAATTATTTGTTCTTTCTAAAGATAACATTACCCTTATGACTATTCCAATAAGGTTTTATTTGTTAGTTTCAATGAATCTAAAGTTCTGTATATTAATATTGTACAGGAAAATTATATGAAACTCATGGATAATCTTTAAGAGAAACTAACAAAAATCCTATTAACTACTGACAACTCCTAACTGCCTTCTTAAAGCAATTAAACTTTGGGAGAAAAACCAGATTGAGTGGAGATACACTTCTTATGTTTATGGTAATGAATACCTAAGAATACAGATAAACATATCTCCAAGTAAGCATGCGTGTGTTGTTTTTGGCTTTGTGCTACATTTCTATTACAAAAGCAATTAAGTTTTAGAAATGATACATTTAAATTACTTTTATGTTTCTAAGTAGATATATTGAAATGATTAATATATTATCTTTCATAGAATAATTATCACTGGATTGTTTTTATAAGCACTCCCTTTTATACTATATGTAATATACTTAATAATAATTACAATAGAGAATTATGTATCCCCTGTTTAGTAGTATGACCCTTTGAACAGGTAGTCATACATATTCAGGTAGACATAGATATTTTCAATATCATATTGAATATAATAAAAATGTTTTTGTTATTGAAAATTTGAGCAAAGATAGAGATGAATACGTGGTATACTAGTGAATAGATTTCTCAGTCAGAACCTGGTATAAATCAAATGGCACATGCTAAACATATTTTGCCCGTGGGTTAAGAGTATACATCACTGTTTTTTACACTTGCATCAGAGTAAAGGTGTAATGCAAATAGGCTTTTTACAGGAACTGATTGTGGTCTGGTCCTCTGGAGAATAAAGTTATAATGGTTTTCTGGAGAAAATGAATTAAATGTGTGTGGGTAAAAATTTTACATCCCAATAGGGGTCATCAAAAATGTATAAACAATAAATGACTAGCAGACCAATGTATCTTATTTTGCTAATGGAGAGGACCTTAGTTGCATAATGAAAATAAAATGCTTCTCCTCCTCTCTCTCTGTATTGAGGAAATTTGCTTTTGAATTTGGCCTTGAGATAGATAATGCACACCAGTAAATGCAAGAATTAGCAAAGTGTTTCTTTTTCAGAGCAAAATCCCTAAGCAGGGAGCAACAAATCTTTTTCTAGGAAATTTTTCAAATAAACAAAAGGCTAGGCAGTTCAAGTTAAGTTTGTTTGAAGTCTTAGCTTGTTATTTCCCCAAACAAACTGATTACTTGCATTGGAATTATAGAAATAGATATGCTGCCACTTTCTTTCTAAGATTAATGCTAATGTATTCTGCCTACTGGAGCAATATTCAAAACAACCCACAAAATGAGCTATCAACCCATTTCAAAAACAGTTTGAAATCTACTCTGAATATTAGTCTACAAAATATAAATGCAAAATCTTCTGGCTACCAGGAACTTCCAAAGGTCATTTAACATCCCAGCTTTCATTTATTCTAAGTGGAATAAACACATTCCATTCTTCATTAGTTTATTCAACAGTATTTGATGTATGCCTGCTATGTGCCAGGCATTGTATTGGGGTCTGGATATAAAGAATGAATATACCGAACTCTTACTATAAAGTTTTTGTGAGTTAGAGAGAAGAATCAAGTTGGTTAACCACTTTAAATGTTTTTATTTGATGTAATAAATATCAACTTTGAAATCACTGCAAAGTAATATGAGACTGATTTGGAAGGGAACCTAATTCTGTCTGAGAATTTAACATAATTTAGCTGGATCTTGGCAGATGTTGGCATTTATTGGGAAAAGGAGGATTTTCCAAAAGTAGAAATAGATGTAGATATAGTCTTGTTTTATTTCTATCTGACAGTAATGCCTTAGAGGGATCCATCCCTCTCTCTGAAATGTGGCATTTTGGGGTTAAAATAAGTTTTCCAAGACATTCCTGAAATAGTTGATCTATGGCTACACATCCTAGACAGCCTTAAGCTTCTCTATTCTTCTAGAGGTCCAAGCAATTATTTCATATTTGTCCTCTATCGTTTCTCTTTTTCCTTTGACATTTCCTCAGTAATTCACACTCCCAACTCCCATCCTCACTTGCTACTTCATAGAGAAAATAAAAGAAAGTCAGAGGATAGTTTAGATTAATTTGTATAACTGTATCAAACCATTTATATTTCCAAATTCTCTAACCTTTCCTGCTGTTCAAAATGTATAAGTAGTCAATGTTCCTGGCTAAGGCCAATCCTAACAGCTGTTTGCAAGGTCATATTCTTAATAATTGCTCAAAAACATTTCTCCAGGGGCTTTTACATATCACTCTCTTACATCACCATTTTTCTCTTTTATTGAATCATTCCCTTCAGAATACAAATTTTACCATCTTATAAATAAATACTCCTATTTTTCTCCCATTCTTAAATAAATAAACCTTATGATCTCATTTATTCATAGGCCATCTATTTTTTTAATCCTCCATAGAAAATGTCCAAGAAAGATTTGCCTGTAATCATGCTCCTTAATTTATTTCCTCTTTGTCTCTCTTGAATTCATTCTAATTAGATTTTCATGTCCACCACTCCACTAACCTGTGCTTCTCAATGTCATTAATCCTATTGCTAAAAACCTTGGTTACTTCATTATCTTCATTTATCTTGTATTTTGATGGAATTTAAGTTAATCTCTTTTCTATCTTTGAACACTTTCTTTTCTTGGATTCTAGAAATTACTCTCATCTGGTTTTCCCAAATTTTTGTCCACTCCATCTCAATTTCCTTTGTTAGTTCATTAGTATTGCCCCACATTTAAAGATTGAAGTATCTCAGGTAGGGCTGAGACTATGGTGATGCAAATGACCAATTTAAACATTTCTATAATATTCTAATTTATTTTGTTTGTTCAAAACTGCTACATATTTCATAGAACCTTTACTTCTTTTAAAATATTAGATTGTACTTTTATCTTTATGTTTTGGCTGTGTTTTCTTGAATACCTTCCTTGTTAGTACCGTTCAAATTTTGATCCTATTATCTGTTAATTCTCTAAAAGATTTTAAGGGGATTTGATTGTAACCCTTTTCTATTGCTCATTATATTCATTCTCAAGAGCAATGAGTTTCCTTGTACTTTTAGGAGACAGTAAGAATCATGGCCCTAGATCTGTCTTTACTCTCAAGTTCACAAAGCAATAGGGGGAGAAATCACATTTTTTTGAACGACCTTCTGTCCCTGTCCTTCTTTCCCCTGTGTTTAAGTGAGCATCCTCTTCCCTTCCCTAAATATCCCTGTCCAATTCAACTTGTATTTTCCTTCAAAGAGTTTCTTCTGAATAGAAACACTTTGACTTCAAAGAAAGCTTTATTGTGTTAAATATTGGTCTTTATGTGCCTGCATTACCCCAACACTCTTAGGCATTATCACATTATTGTCCCCTTGAACTGACTTGACAATTTTGTTAGAATAGAATACAAACTGTTTTCAGATTGGTGCAATTTACTTTCCATTTGGGGATTTTCCTGACACTTTAATGAGATAACAAATTAGTTAACAATCAAATCTAAATGACAATAACTTTCTTTCCCTGCACTATTTGTTGAAGAAAAATTTGAAGTGGACATTGAAAGAACCAAGAATCTAAGACAATATTGACAAAGAATGAGTTGGCAATAAGATGGACTTGCCTAACACATAAAAAACACAGGTTCTAATTCTAACGTGACAGTAATGGAGAGATTAGTTTATTCACACAGGAATAGATTAATGCATCAGTGAAAGAAAGTAGGCAGCTCAAAAGTAAATAAATACTCAACTTCTGTCAGATCAGGCATTTTAAAAAAGTGGGAAACAAAAGAGTCGCTAAATAAATCACGGATAAATACTTAACTTTGTGATAAAAATGATATTTCATCACTGACACATCTCAAATAATTTACAAGTATTTAAAAATTTCATCATAAAGGCAAAATTGAAAATGCAGAAGAAAATCTAAAAAAAAAAACTTTTTTGACATTATTGCAAGGCAGGATTTGTTTAAAAAAATAGAAAACACAAGTGTAAAGGAAATGTGGTCAACTTTACTATGTTAAGATTAAGAACATCTGGTTATCAGAAGGAAAATAAAGTAAAAACTCGGGCCATAAATTTGGAAAAAGCATCTACAATAATTATTTCTTACACATAATTAACTTAAAATACAAAAGATGTAATATAAATCAGTATAAAAGACAACTAAATAAAATATCGAGCTGATAAAATAAAATTTTTTGTTGCCAAGACAATAGATAGCAATAAGTTTTAAATAGGAGTTAATAAAATTTGGTATTAATTTATAATTAATTCACAGTATAATTAATTTTCTCAAAGAGGCCATAGTCTCATTACAAATTTGACTTTACATTAATTTCATTAAAATGTAAAAGTTTTTACATTTCATTTTTTTTTGAGGTGGAAAATTATCTTTATACTCTGGAACTCCATGAAATAATACTATAATATAAATTGTGAGAATTCTCTATGAAAATTAAATATTCACTGTAAATAATACACTAAGGTGTCACTACACAATAACTCCAAATTTTACACATAATTAATCATTCAGAGAGGAAGTTGTGTAATGTAATGTAAAAATAGTTCATAATATCCACAATGTAGGCAAAATTGTATATTTCATCTCATTTCTCTTTCTTCTTCCTAGAAAAAAAGAAAAAGTGAGCTCTGGTAGTGGATTTGCAGCTTACTATGTTTCATATATTGTATGCAAAATTCAAAATTTGGCAAAATATCTGCACAAGATCTACTGAAGCCATAGCATGGAGATACTATTTACAGGAAAGAAACAAAACAAACAGAAAATGAATAATTTCTTCAAGAGTAAGTTTTGATGAGAAAAAACTCAAGTAATTGACTTTGCTAAATTAATTGAGGACATTATAGATAATTCACTTTGTTAAATATGAATATGAATTTGAATCTAGAGTTGAAAAATATTACCTAATTTTTGCCATATCGTTACAATTACATTGGCACATTTTAATTGTTTTCAAGTAAATAATAAACCTAAAAACACACTGCATAGCATTGTACTTTGGCTCATACATCAAGACTATTAATAGATTAAGAAAACTATTACTTTGGATTATAACTTTGACCTCATCCATATCAATATCATATAATAAATGCCCCAACAATGAATTAAAAGCAGAATGCTAGGCCAGATGCTGACTGCAATCAAGAAGTCTTCTTTATGAATAGAAGAGTGAAACTTTAGGCATAGGATAATAATTAACCTCTTCAGAATAGCTGCAAGCACATGTGAAGGCTGACGGTGAGACTAAGTGATTCCACATTCCATCCATTGATGCTACCCAATCTTCTCTCTTCAAAGTTCCTTACTGTAAATATATGTATCTTCTCGAAACTTAGCATGTCTAAGGTCAAAAAATATATCTTACAATCTGTCTTAGTTAGTTGGAATATCACAGACAGGATGACTTAAGCAATAAATACTTATTTCTCATAGTTCTGGAGACTAGGGCCAACATCAAGACGCATGCATATCTTGTATCTAGTGAAAGCCTGCTTATCATTTACAGAGGGCTGCCTCCTCTTTGTAACTTCAGATGGTATGTGTAGAGACATCTTGCACAACTTCCTCTTTTCATAAAGGCATTAATCCCATAATTAGGGCCCCACATCATGACCTAATCTCAATTTAATTACCCACCTTGAAATACCATCACATTGGGGGTCAGCATTTCAGCATATGAATTTTAGGGAGACACAAACATTCAGTCCATAGCACAATCATTTTTATTCTTTCTAACACCTACTTGTACTGCAAAAGTTTTTTAAATGAAATATGGATGTTTGGTACATATTGAATTTCAAGCATGTCATTTCTCTGGAGTTTCCTCCAGCAAGATTTGAATTTGTTGGCTCTACCTAATGGTATTAATTTTAGATTATTTTTTCTCTCCACTCAAGATGTTCTATACAAACTTTTCCATGCTTCTTAGATAATTTCCTTTCTGCAACTCTGTTTTGTCCTGCACTTGCCTGTGAAACCCTAGTTTTCATATATTCTGGTTTAAATCAAAGGCCTAAGCATGCAGGTTTTCAGGAGAGGAAATTAGAAACTAAGTTTGATTATTTGTTTGTCAACAACTTGCTTGTCATTACATATTTTAAAGATTTTATGTGCTCAATCTCCAACTCTGTTTTAGTAAATTAATGAGTTAATATATTGACCTTTTAGTGCTTTCATTGTACTTAGTAAAGAAACAATTTTATGTTTTGAAATTCCTTTATTCAGTGAAGAAATAATTTTATGTTTTGAAATTCCTTTATGAATATATAGAATTTAACATGATTTAGCCTCAACTTTATACCCTTGTCACTTCATGAACTTGGAAACATGATAAATTAATAATATTGACCTATTTACTATTGAATTTATTTTTGTAGTTGAATATATTTGGCTTTTGTGAACTGTTCATTATGATTTGCTTAATTAGTCCAATACTCAAAACTGCAATTTAGCATTCATCTTCAGTTTTCATTGCAGTTAATTTTACCCTTAATTTTTTGATATTTTTCCTTTTTTGTATTAACCTCTTATAAATATCATATCTGTTGCTAATTACCATTTTCTATATGAAAGAAACCTATTTTCTGACTTGTGCATTGAAACATAGCCAGTTAGCACTTGGTAGGGTCAGGATTAAATTTTTAGTCTATTTGGGCTGCTGTTACAAAATAATATATACTGGGTAGCTTTTAAGCAACAGAAACTTATTTCTTTCAGTTCTGGAAGCTAGTTAGTCCAAGATCAGGCAAATTTGGTGTCTGCTGATGGTCAGCTTCCTGATAGACTGTTGTCTTCTCACTGTAACTTCACATCGTGGAAAGGAAAAAGATTTCTCAAGCCTCTTTTATAACGATACTAATCCTATCAGCTAATAGCCTTCAAACTTCTCACTTCCTAATACCATTACCTTGGGAATTAGTATTTCAACGTATGAATTTTTGGGGGAATGCATTCAGACTACAGCATGTATACTAAAAATACTGTGTTGTAGCGAGTGAGGTTCTAATTTTGGCTAGATGTTGTCCTTTCATACGCTGGGGGGTATTATAAAACACACTCAATTTAATATATATTGATTATCTTCTTGTTATTTCTCCCTAGCAAGTCAAGTCTATTTTTGTGGGAGTTCAGGCAGGCTGGTGGGAAAAATTTTAAAAGTAGTTATAAGAAACAGACATAAACCTTGGAAAGCTGGGGGGTGGGTTGCTTAACTTCAGTAATAGATCTGGCTGAAGGCAGCCAAATCCTCTTACCTTAAGTAAATAACTTAAAGTAGGTACAAAGAAATACAAGAGAGTTTCTCTAAATAACTTGTTTACTCATGTGGTCCTAAAACTAACCTTTGATCATTGGCAGGCAGGATGGCTTTCTCAGGGGGAGGGCGACCAGGTTAACACCCTCTAGTGGTGTTGACTCAAAGTCTTTGTCATTTAATGTGTGCTGAATAAATGCCAGCAGGGACAGCAAGCTGGGGCTGCAGCTCTGCAATTCTTTTGGCCTGCAGCCTGGCCCCCTAGCCTGTTCTTTCACTGAATATTGGCGTCTGAGTACCGTCCTGAAGCTGGGGTCTGCAGGACAGACCCTGGCATATTTTCATATATCTTCATTACAGAGTGGATGACAAAAAATGATGGAGTACATTTTGTTGGGAATTTTTTCTTTCCTCTTCAAATTCAGACAAACTGGGCATCCAAACCATCACAAAGGGTTGTTGATTTTAGCTTAAATGTTTTTAAACATCATTCACTTTAGTACACCCTAACAGGTAAGCCACACTGTCTTTTTCATATTAGTTTCAATATCCCCTTTGCAGGTTCCTCTGCTTCCAGCTTTGATCCTCTACTGTCTGTTATCTTCATTATGCCCTACTTATACTTCTGAAATCCAAGCACTAGTATTTCACTCTAGAATATTTCAGTTGTATTCTTTTTCACTTTGGATTAATTCCAAACCCTTTATCGTGGTTTATGTGGCTTTTAATAAACTGGACTTTACCTACTAACAGTTTTACTACTTAAAATTTCCATCTTACTACCAACAACCTACTATTGCTAATGATATTTTGCTGCAGACATGATTAAAATTCTTCCAATTTTAATAATCTTTAAGTGGACATTTATCAGTCCACTTAAAATACGTCTAGTTGTATTCTCTCTTCACAGCAAACTATCATTCAATTTTGTTTTCACACTTCCCCTCAACCTTATACATTCTTGCCATGCCCTTTTTTTTTTTTTTCTTTTTTTTCTTTTTTCTTTTGAGATGGAGTCTTGCCCTGTCACCCAGGCTGGAGTGATACAATGGTGAGATCTCGAATCACTGCAGCCTCTGCCTCTTGGATTCAAGCAGTTCTCCTGCCTCAGCCTCCCAGTAGCTGGAATTATAGCCACCACGCCCAGCTAATTTTTGTATTTTTAGTAGAGACAGGGTTTCACCATGTTGGCCAGGCTAGTCTCAAACTCCTGACTTCTAGTGTTCCACCCTTCTCGGCATCCCAAAGTGCTGGGATTACAGGCGTGAGCCACCATGCCCAGCACTAGCCATACCTTCTGCATGCCTAGTCTCCCGTCATCTTTCCTGTATCATCCTAAAATATGTTACTTCACCACGTTTTACAGATTAAGTAATAACAAGGCACATTACATTTATTTTATTGTATATTTCTCTGTTTTTGTTATTAAGCTGAGAAAGATACATGAAGATAAAGTTTGGATTCATTCTGCCATCATTGGTTTCTAGCATTTAGCATAGTGTTTGATAATTTGGGGGTGCTTAATACATATTTACTAAATGTTAAGTGGAAAGGATAGATTTTAAAAAGAGATTTGTTGAGAGAGGTAGGGTTTGTATATCAGTAATAAATTATTAAGAGTTTATATCTAACCCTGGGGATGCAGCTTTAATTGTGTATTTAAAGTTTGGTGAGAGTAGATCTCACGTACTCACCACAGTGACACATGTACACACACAATGATTATAATGTCATGTAATGGGTGTGTCAATTAGCTTGATCATGATAATCATTTTACAGTGTATAAATATATGAAGACATTGTGTTTTACACCCTAATGATACGTAATTTTTATTTATCAATTATATTTTTATAAAACTGGAAAAAATGTTCTAAGTCATCCTTAGTCAAACTGCAGTCAAGACAGAGTATAGCTTATTCTATGTAGTGATATAGAACATTCACATGCCTTTAAGTGGCTCTAGGTACACAGGCTTTTGGTGTTTACTTACTATTGTATAAAGTGTAAGATAAAAATTCAACGCTTGTGGTTAAATTCATTGTTTGGCCTCATTGGTACAACATTGGTAATAGCTTATTCATCCACTTCTCTCTACTTTCATTGTCTGTGGCCACACAAATTCAAATGATGCTCGTCCCTTGCCTAAACTTCTAAATTAGTTCTGTGGTTTGTTCCCACTGTCAGCCTTGCCTCCTTAGGAGTCCTCTTCATTCAGCAGTCATAACAGTATTTAAGGAATTTAAATCCAGACTTCTTAGACCCGTTTAAATATAACTTCTGCTATTCTTTCTTATAGAATGCTGTTCTTTTCCTTAACACATTTCTTACACATCTATTTCAAAATGTGCATTCATATATATATGCATATGCCTAGCTTGTTTGTCTCCACATCTTGACTGTAAGCTTGACAAGGGCAAACATTTGCCTTTTTTGACAACTGCATCAGCAACAAGCACATAGTGGTACTCAATAAATACCATTGAATAAATGTACTAGACAAAGTATTCTTAATCTTCTTTATCAGCAAAGTTCTGTTACAATTAAAGTTCTCTAAAATTTTGGGTAGATAAAATAAATCTCATGTATTGAACCACATTAGTCAATAGTTCCAGGAAATTCCAAGTAATACAAAACAGTTCCCCATTCCATCCTTATTCCCCCTTGAGGACAATTTCCAAAAGGTACATTCAATAATGATGCTTAGTACCTAAAACTGATAGCAGTGGGTGTTTCGGCGGGCCTCACCATGGACTGCAGTCTGATGGCCTGGATCCCTGGAGCAGGGCTAACCTAGTAGATGTTTTGATACCCATCTCTGTCAAGGTTTTGACGTCTATAGTCAAAAATGGAAGCTTATTTCTCATTGACCCACCCACCGTAGCCCTTCCTCGCAAAAAATAAAAAAAAAAAAAAAAAAAAAAAAAAATCGATTGCAAAGTAGAGATGCATATAACATATCCAATCTTTTGGCAGTTATCAGTGCTTGAACACTAAGTAGTGACCCTTATCTTCATCAAAAAAAGATCAACATCTGTACTTAGTAAAGAATTTTATTTAAAGCAATATATCAGGGTACATTTAAATGGCAGATCAATGTATCATCCTATCCACTTTTTTTAAGTTATCATTTTTTTAGTTACCTACAACACATCCCCACCACATTTAGAAGAAAAAAACTGCTTTAAGCATTTTTAATAATTAAAATACCAATCCACAACCCTACACATAAGGAATTCAAAACAGTAAAAAAAAAGGTTCTGTCTTAAAACCTTTTAAAATTGTACTATACACACAGGAGGGATAATTGGGCTGCTGAATAAATGCTAGAATAAATAACTGAAAAAATACTTTTTTGGAATATTTTCCTTTCAAAATTATCTATGCTATACTTTTCATTGATAGTATTTTTTCCTATGGATAAAAAGCCTTCTTTCCATTTGGTTCAAGAGACATTGTTTTGAGAGTAGTGTGAACTATTACTGTGTGTCCTTGAAAACATTCTAAATATATTTGGACTATCAGGTTGCTCTTTTGTTATTACTAGTTGGTTATCTATATTTAGTCTCTGGTAACATCTTATAGCACTCATGTTTTAAGACTTAGGTACAGATGTGCTTTAAAAAGCAAGGGTCATTCATTAATTTTGTACTCAAAGTTCTATGAGCTAATCCTAATTTTTTTCTCACTGATGTTAGCCAGACATTCTTAAACAGAATTGATACTTAAACTTTCAGCCCTAAAATTGGTATTTCTCTCTATTTATGTAACTTCATAGAAAGAGATAAGGTTTTGTAAGTCATGTAGGTGTGGTCAAACCTAGACTCTGACAAGCTCAGCGTTACCTTGAAAATCTGCATTAAACTGTAGGTATTCCTGCTTTCTTTCCTCTAACTATGATACTAATGCCTACCCACAGGGTTTTTGTGAGATTTCGATGACAGTGCAGTACACCCTTTATATCCACAGATTCCACATTTATGGATTCAACCACCATCAGATTGAAAATAAAACAAAAATTGCAATAAAAATACAAATATAGTATAACTACTATTTACATACCATTTACATTTTAGTAGGTAGTATAAGTAATCTAGAGACGATTTAAAGTAGAGAAATCTGTCCATCAGTATCTGTGAGAGATGGTTTCCAGGTCCTCCCTGAGATACCAAAATTCCTGGATACCCAAGTCTTATTTAAAATGGTATAGTGTATGCATATAACCTATGCACACCCTCTTGTGCATTTTAAATCATCTTTATATTACTTATAATACCTAACATAATGTAAATGGTATGTACATAATTGTTATACTGTATTATTTAGAGAAACCTGGCAAGAAAAACCCTCTGTACATATTCAGTACAAATGAAATTCTTCCAAATATTTTTGATCAATAATTGGTTGAATTCACAGATAAGGAACACATGGATAGAGGGCCCACTGTATACAGGAAGATGTGCATGAGTTATATGTAAACATGATTCCATTTTATATATGGGACTGGAGCGTCAGTGGATTTTAGTATCCATGGGTGGATCCTCAAATCAACTCCCTGCAGATACCAAGGGATGAATGTACATGTATATCAACAAATGTCAAAACTGTTACATATTAAGTGCTAATGGATAACAATTATTTATATTAGTTCATTTTATAAAGGTGAAACATTTTTGAGGCTATCATATAAAGTTTGTATAAACTCATATTGAATACACCTTGAAGACTTAAGTTTCTACTATTAATTCTTGTTGGATCCTCCAAAATAATCCATTGCAAAGCCATTTGTTTACTCTAGGCTCAGTTACTCATCTAGTTAGTTACTTCCATCTTTAAGACTGTATATTTTTCTCCTTCTTTTAAACTTTTGATAGTCTTATAATTGTATTCCTTATACTTAACATGACTATAGGTATGTTTGTGTATATGTGTGTGTGTGTGTATGTATATATATATACACACATACACACATACACACACACAGACAAAATAATACTACACACAAACTGTCTTTTAACGTGCAAAATCAGATGTCGTAATACCAGACATTCACTTTTCACATAAATATTTTGAATTATACATTTTATTTTCAAAGGCAAACAAGGAGACCTCCTAATTATCTCAAAAGAAAAAAAAAGGACATTGTTCACAGTGTAATTTTGTTTCTTTCCACGTAACAGAGAAAAGGGACAAAATAAAAGGAACCACTCATAAGGTTTAAAAAAATTGGTTGTAATAGTGCCTGGCTTTTAAAACCAGGAAAATAGCAATGAAAAATCACAGTGATCAAATTTGGCCTGAATAAAGCTCTGTGTAATTAGTACATTACACATAATGATAATGATCTTGTATTTAATTTAATTTTATTTTATTTATTTATTTATAAATGACTGCCATATTGTGCCTGGATACTTTGCAATAATTAAAATAATTTTAAAAGTACAAAATGAATCTCAGATTAAAAAGTCTCACTAATTTCCCAGTCTGATAAAATAAACTCAACTGATTAAAAGCCCAGAAGTCTTATTTTCAGCCTGTACTGGGCTAGGAGTCCTGGCATATCCACTTCTAAGATAGAGTGATGTCCAGATACATAGGGATTTTACTAGTAATTCTATTTGAAGAGCCAAAATGTAAGTGGTGGCAAAATTTAGCTGTGAAAACATGATTATAGAAAAATAATTATAGAGATATATCCATAAGGGGTTGTCTTTTTAATAATTTCATTTATCAACTATAAAATGAGGACCTGCTATATATTAGACAATATCCTGTATACTACAGAGATAATGTTTCTTCAGGCATGTTTTTCTTATACTTAAGTCTTTAAGTATACTTAAACTCTTACACAAAAGGTAAGATTAAAAAAAAAAGTTAGAATAACAAAAGTGGTATTAGAAAATTGCCAAATGATGAAATAACATTTTAAAGAGGAAAAGCATTAAAACATTAAAACATTAAATCTGACTTAATATAAGAACTAAAAATTTGTATTTCTTAATGAAATTATAGTAAATATTTAGTAGCTAGAATATCAAATATATACATTGTAAACAAAAAAATAATGATTTAGATTAGGGCAAGAAGGATATTACAGTCCATAATGGATAAATATATATAAACTAAGATAATATGTACGTAGATAATATTTTAATGATTCTTAATAAAAAATTATGAGAACTCATTTTAAGATGGTAGCATTTTAAGATTGTTATTATATTTTGTTTATATTTTCCAGATCTAGTCTCTTATGCTCAGGTGAGTAGTGAGACACAGTTTAGCAAATTACAAATTCCCGAGGTCAGTGAATCCTAGAGGAAGGTCACAGATGTCTTCTGAGAAGAAGCATAAGGATTTATAAAAAATCACAATGAGCTGTTATATTCATCAAGACTCTTTGGGTGAAAACAACATTGAAAACATTGGAAGAAAATAATTCATATGCTATGTTGAATGGCAACATACCTGAAGTATTAAAGGGAACTCAAAACATTTATCATAGAAATAATTTTCTTTGTTCTCAAGTTGTTTTACAATGCTAATTCAAATTTACTATTCTAGATTAATATGATTTCACTTTTGTAATTTTTTAAGAGCATGATTGATTTAACAAAACTAAACCACCTAAAAATACATTCCCTCTCTTCCATCAGTTTTTGATTCCTGCCATTTCTGATCCCTGTTCATCATTTTAAAATTAAAAGCAAATACAAGGACAATTATGATGATTTTGAAGAAAACATTATTTAAATGCTCTATGTGTAATAATAGTTAAAAATAATAATGGATTCCAAGATGGCTGAATAGGAACAGCTCCAATCTACAGCTCACAGCATGAGGGACCCAGAAGATGGGTGATTTCTGCGTTTCCAACTGAAGTATCAGGTTCATCTCACTGGAACTTGTCGGACAGTGGGGGCAGGACAGTGGGTACAGCCCACCGAGGGAGAGCCAAAGCAGGATGAGGCATCACTTCACCTGGGAAGTGCAAGGGGTCAGGAAATCCCCTTTCCTAGTCAAGGGAAGCTGTGACAGACAGCACCTGGAAAATTGAGTCACTCCCATCCTAATACCATGCTTTACCAATGGTCTTAGCAAAGGGCACACCAGGAGATTATATCCAGCACCAGGCTCCGAGGGTCCCATGCCCACGGAGCCTCGCTCATTGATAACACAGCAGTCTGAGATCCAACTGCAAGGCAGCAGTGGTGCTGGGGGAGGGGAGCCCGCCATTGCTGAGGCTTCAGTAGGTAAACAAAGCGGCCTGGAAGCTCGAACTGGGTGGAGCCCAACACAGCTCAAGGAGGCATGCCTGCCTCTGTAGACTCCACCTCTGGGGGCAGGGCATAGACGAACAAAAGGCAACAGAAACCTCTGCAGATATCCCTGTCTGACAGCTTTGAAGAGAACAGTGGTTCTCCCAGCACAGAATTTGATATTTGAGAATGAACAGACTGCCTCCCCAAGTGGGTCCCTGACCCTCGAGTAGCCTAACTGGGAGGCACCCCCCAGTAGGGGCAGACTTCACTGTTCTGCAGCCTCTACTGCTGATATCTAGGCAAACAGGGTCTGGAGTGGACCTCCAGCAAACTCCAGAAGATCTGCAGCTGAGGGTCCTGACTGTTAGAAGGAAAATTAACAAACAGAAAGGACATCCACACCAAAACCTCATCTGTACATCACCATCATCAAAGACCAAAGGTAGATAAAACCACAAAGATGGGAAAAAAGTGGAGCAGAAAAGCTGAAAATTATAAAAATCAGAACGTCTCTCCCCTTCCAAAGGAATGCAGCTCCTTGCCAGCAAGGGAACAAAGCTGGATGGAGAATGACTTTGATGAGTTGAGAAAAGAAGGCTTCAGATGATCAAACTTCTCCAAGCTAAAGGAGGAAGTTCGAACCCATTGTGAAGAAGCTAAAAACCTTGAAAAAAAACATTAGACAAATGGCCACATAGAATAACCAGTGTAGAGAAGTTCTTAAATGACCTGATGGAAGTGAAAACCATGGCACGAGAACTACGTGACAAATGCACTAGCTTCAATAGCTGATTCGATCAACTGGAAGAAAGGGTATCAGTGATTGAAGATCAAATGAATGGAATGAACCGAGAAAAGAAGTTCAGAGAAAAAAGAGTAAAAAGAAATGAACAAAGCCTCCAAGAAATATGGGACTATGTGAAAAGATCACATCTACGTCTGATTGGTGTACCTGAAAGTGACAGGGATAATGGAAGCAAGTTGGAAAACACTCTGCAAGATATTATCTGGGAGAACTTCCTGAACCTAGCAAGGCAGGCCAACATTCAAATTCAGGAAATACAGAGAACACCATAAAGATATTCCTCAAGAAGAGAAACTCCAAGACACATGATTGTCAGATTCACTGATGTTGAAATGAAGGAAAACAGGGTTAAGGGCAGCCAGAGAGAAAGGTCGAGTTACCCACAAAGGGAAGCTCATCAGACTAACAGGGGATCTCTCGGCAGAAACTCTATAAGCAAGTAGAGAGTGGTGACCAATATTCAACATTCTTAAAGAAAAGAATTTTCAACACAGAATTTCATATCTAGCCAAAGTAAGCTTCATAATTGAAGGAGAAATAAAATCCTTTACAGACAAGCAGATACTGAGAGATTTTGTCACCAGCAGGCCTGTCCTACAATACCTCCTGAAGGAAGCATTAAACATGGAAAGGAACAACTGGTACCAGCCACTGCAAAAACATGCCAAATTATAAAGATCATCAATGCTAGGAAGAAACTGCATCAACTAACTAGCAAAATAACCAGCTAACATCATAATGACAGGATCAAATTCACACATAACAATATTAACCTTAAATGTTAATGGGCTAAATTCTCCAATTAAAAGACATAGACTAGAGAGTCAAGACCCATTAGTGTGCTGTATTCAGGAGACCCATCTCACGTGCAGAGACAAACATAGGCTCAAAATAAAGGGATGGAGGGAGATCTACCAAGCAAATGGAAAATATAAAAAGGCAGGGGCTGCAATCCTAGTCTCTGATAAAACAGACTTTAAACCAACAAAGATCAAAACAGACAAAGAAGGCCATTACATAATGGTAAAGCAATCAATTCAACAAGAAGAGCTAACTATCCTAAATATATATGCACCCAATACAGGAGCACCCAGATTCATAAAGCAAGTCCTTAGAGACTTAAAAAGAGACTTAGACTCCCACACAATAATAATGGGAAACTTTTAACAC
>NW_016803660.1:841981-845726 GCF_001698545.2 Rhinopithecus bieti | reverse complement strand
ACAGTAACCAAAACAGCATGGTACTGCTAATAAAACAGAGATATAGACCAATGGAACAGAACAGAGCCCTCAGAAATAATATCGCACTTCTACTACCATCTGACATTTGACAAACTTGAGAAAAACAAGAAATGGGGAAAGGATTCCCTATTTAATAAATGGTGCTGGGAAAACTGGCTAGCCATAAGTAGAAAGCTGAAACTGGATCCCTTCCTTACACCTTATACAAAAATTAATTCAAAATGGATTAAATAATTAAATATTAGACCTAAAACCATAAAAACCCTAGAAGAAAACCTAGGCAATACCATTCAAGTCATAGGCATGGTAAAAGACTTCATATCTAAAACACCAAAAGTGATGGCAACAAAAGCCAAAATTGACAAATGGGATCTAATTAAACTAAAGAGCTTCTGCACAACAAAAGAAACTACCATCAGAGTGAACAGGCAACCTACAGAAATGGGAGAAAATTTTTGGAATCTACTCATCTGACAAAGGGCTAATATTCAGAATCTACAAAGAACTCAAACAAATTTACAAGACAAAAACAAACAACTTCATCAAAAAGTGAGCGAAGAATATGAAGACACTTCTCAAAAGAAGACATTTATGCAGCCAACAGACACATGAAAAAAATGCTCATCATCATTAGCCATCAGAGAAATGCAAATCAATCCACAATGAGATACCATCTCACATCAGTTAGAATGGTGATCATTAAAAAGTCAAGAAACAACAGGTGCTGGAGAGGATGTGGAGAAATAGGAACACTTTTACACTGTTGGTGGGACTGTAAACTAGTTCAACCATTGTGGAAAACAGTGTGGCAATTCCTCCAGGATGTAGACCTGGTTTTATTGCGGCACTGTTCACAATAGCAGAGACTTGGAACCAACCCAAATGTCCATCAATGATAGACTGGATTAAGTAACCATGAATATATACACATATATACACCATGAATACTATGCAGCCATAAAAAAGGATGATCTCATGTCCTTTGTAGGGACATGGATGAAGGTGGAAACCAGCATCCTCAGCAAACTATCGCAAGGACAAAAAACCAAACACTGCGTGTTCTCACTCGTAGATGGGAATTGAACAATGAGATCACTTGGACACAGGAAGGGGAACATCATACACCAGGGCCTGTCGTGAGGTGGGGAAAGGGGAGGGATAGCATTAGGAGATATACCTAATGTAAATGACGAGTTAATGGGTGCAGCAAACCAACATGGCACATGTATATATATGTAACAAACCTGCACGTTGTGAACATGTACCCTAGAACTTAAAGTATAATAAAAAAGAGCATAATAATAATAATAATAATAATGAACATTCATATAGCTTTCATAGTCTGCAATCTTACCAACATGCCAACACTAAAATCCTAAGAGGTAACAGTCATACATTTGACATTTGATCACAAAGGGATATGTTTTGTGTCAACAAAATTATGTCCTCTTCTGTAAGATAATTACATTAGCACATCTTAGGGCATAGGTTATTAGAAAATGTAATACTTAAAAAAAAAAAAAAAAAAAAACTGAGGTTAATGTTGTTCCATTCTGTTTCTTGTATTGTTGGAAGTGTATAGAAACCATGTATTTGTTCTGATTGGTCTGCATGATTTTGATTTCACAATATCAGAGTAGTGAGCTGTCAATATTTACTGTAGTGTTTTCCAATAGGGAAAAATAAAGATAAACCTGCATATCTTGGTAAATGAGCCAAGATTTACCAGCAAGAGAAATTGAAAATTGGAGAAATTAGGAAGTTTCATAAATTATTTCAGGAAAATAAGGAAATATAACTCCGAACCTGTATTCTTGGTAGTCAATTCAGTTATTCCCCATTGGGGAGTGCCTCTTCCAGGAAACACTGTTCTCTCTCCTGTATTGATTATAAAGGGCCTTCAAAACAGGTCTTTTTGTTTTTGACTTATGTTCCTCTTATCACAGTAATCAATAATTAAAAAAACAAAAAACCAAAGTCAAATCATGGCATTCCTCACCTCAGAACCCTTCAATGGCTACTCTTTCATTTCTAGTAAAAGACCATGTCATTGCTATAATCTGTCAAGCCCTAGAGAACCTTTCTCCAGTTATGCTTTGTTTCTTTCACCTCAGTTCTTGGTACAGGCTTTCTCACTGTGCTGTTGTCATAGCTGTCACTTTATTGTTCTCCAAACCCACTAAGTATGTTGCTATTCTCTGTGCTTTGAATACTTTGTCCCTTCCCCTAGATATCCAGAGACCTGTTTCTTTATGTCCTTAAGTATTTACTGAGAACGTTACCTTGTGTGAAAAGTTTTGTGATGGATGTATTACAAATTGCACTTCTCACACACACATCCTAAACAACAACTTGTTCTATAGTTCCTCTTAATGCTTATTATTTTCTAACATATTATATATTTTTGTCATTGTGGTGAACCATATAATTGTTTTTAAATATTCATTGTTTACCCTAGGGAAGATTATACTTAACAAATCTGTTGACGTTAGTTTTAGATCTATGACTTGTTTAGGACAACAAATTATGAACAAAATTAATATAAGTAAATCTAGGCAGAAACTTAATCACTTTGTGCTTTTCCACTTTTTAAACAATGACACTATGACCATTAGTGTTTAGATTAAGTGGCCATTTTAGCCTTAGTTCTCATATGGAAAACTGTAGAGCAGAGAGGTACTATTGACCTACATTGCACACGTAGCAGAAGAAAGAAACAAATATTTGTGATTGTAAGATACTGATAACTTAATATTTCATCAGGCAGGATCCGGTCACAAGTTAATCAAATGGAAATTTTAGTATTAAAATATTAATAATGGATTGGAGTAATGGAAAATTGACTGGTGAGAGTTAAAGATTTTTTGTTTTATTTTATTTTTTTATTTTATTTTTATTTTTATTTTTTTTGAGACAGAGTCTCACTCTGTCACCCGAGGTGGAGTGCAGTGGTGCAATATCTGCTCACAGCTAACTCCGTTTCCAGAGTTCGACTGATTCTCCTGCCTCAGCCTCCTTAGTAGCAGGGATTACATGCGTGCACCACCACACCTGGCTATTGTTTTTTGTATTTTTAGTATAGATGGAGTTTCACCATGTTGGCCAGGCAGGTCTCAAACCCCTGACCTCAAGTGATCCATCCACCTCGGCCTCCTGAAGAACTTGCCTAATAGTCGGGAGCCACCATCCCTGGCTGGTTTCAAGATAATTCTAAAGATTTTTTTTTTTTTTTTTTACAATAAGCATTAAGCTGTACTATCCTGATAAATTTTACATTTTTACCAAAAATTGCGAAAGATGTAATAGTATGGGTAGGCCGAGCATGGTGTCTCATGCCTGTAATCCCAACACTTTGGGAGACCGAGGCGTGAGGATCATGAGGTCAGGCATTTGAGAACAGCCTGTCAAACACAGTGAAACCCCGTCTCTACTAAAAATAAAAAAAGTTAGCTGGGCATGGTGGCCGGCACCTATAATCCCAGCTACTCAAAAGGCTGAGGCAAGAGAATCGCTTAAACCTGAGAGGCAGAGGTTGCAGTGAGCTGACCTCGCGCCACTGCATTCCATCCCAGGGGACAGTGAAAAACTCAAAAAAAGAAGTATGAGTAATGACTACATTTCTTGTGAGAATTGCTCTAGTGCTTCCACATTATAATTAAAAAGTCATGGCAAACACTGAAAGAAAACATTAATGCTGCTGCTGCTTTTTTTTTTTTTTTTTTTT
>NW_016803660.1:822425-841611 GCF_001698545.2 Rhinopithecus bieti | reverse complement strand
CCTTTGGTTACTTGTAGATTTTTGGTGATATGTAACAGTGAATTGCTAAATCTCAGGTCACAAAGATTATTCATATAACTATTCTAAAAACTTTCTCTGACATGTATATCTTTACCCATTATCTATTTTGTTTGTTTGTTTATTTGTTTTAATATGGTGTGAGGCAAGGGTGCAAACTCATTTTTGTCATGTGGTCACCCAGATGTCTTATACCTATTTGTTGAAAAATTTACTTTTCCCCATGAATTGTCTCAATACTATTATTGAAAATCAATTGACTATAGATACATTAGTTTGTTTCTGGACTTTCAGTTCTGTTCTATTGTTCTTTATGTTCATTCTTATGTCAGTACAAACTGCCTGGATTACTGTTACTGTCTAGGAAACTTTAACATAGATATGTGTGAGTCATTTAACTTTGTTCATTTTTAAGGTTTTATTTCTGGCAATTTTGGGTCCCTTACACTTCCATATGAATTTGAGAATGAATTTATAAATTTCCACAAAGAATTCAGCTAGGGCTCTGACAGAATTTGCATTGATATACATCAGTTTGGATAATATTGTCATTCTAATAATCAGTCCATGAATATGGATTGTTTTTTCATTTATTTAGATCTTTAAGTTATTTAACAAAATTTTAAATGTTAAGGTTGTAAGTTTTGCATTTTTTTGTTAAATTTCTTTATGCATATTTTATTTTTGATGCTATTATATACAAAATTGCATTCTTAATTTCATATTCAGATTGTTCATTGCTAATGTGTAGAAAGAATATTGATTTTTGCATATTGATCTTGCATCTTGCAAACTTGCTGAGCTTGTTTATTACTTCTAAAAATGTTTACTGAATACCATAGAATTTTCTATTTTCAAACTATTGTCATCTATGAATATAGATAGCTTACTTCTTCCTTTACAATCTAGAAGCTTTTACTTATATTTCTTTTCTAATACCCTCTCTAGAATCTCCAATAGTTTGTTAAATAAGAGTGGCAACTGTGGGTACCTTAATTTTATTTCTGATGGAGAAAAGCAACTAGTTTTTCACCATTAAGTATAATTTAGCTGTAGTAAGTAAATGTTCTTTATAAGACTGAGAAAGTTTCCATCTATTCCCAGTTTGTTAAATGTTTTCACCATGCAAAGATACTGGATTTTGTAAAATCTTTTTTCTGCATCTGTTGAAATTATCATGTGATTGATTTTCTATCTGTTGATAAAGTATATTTAATTAACTAATTTTCAGATGTTGCGGTAACTTTGCATCTGTTGGATAAATTCAAAATGATTACAATGTATAATTATTTTAATATATTGATGAATTCTATATGCTAGCATTTTCTTGAGGACTTTGTGTCATATTCATAAGAGATAGTTGTTTTGAAGATATCTCTTGATGTACTATATTTGCTTGCTTTTGTATCAAAATAAATTAGCCTCATAGAGAGAGTTGAGAAATCTTTCCTCTCTTTTATTTCTAGAAGAATTTACAAATGATTATTATTAATTATTTAAATGTTTATTAGAATTTAGAAGTTAAGCCATCTGGGTTTGGTATTTTCTTTGTGAATAGTTTTAAATAACCAATGTAGTATTTTACTTATCTATTCAAATAATGTCATTCTTCTTAAATCAGTTTTGATTTTTGTTTTTCTAAAAGTTTTCCCATTGTGTCTATGTCATCTAGTTCATTGGCATGCTGTTGTTCATACTATTCTTTTGTAATCCATTTTGTTTTTGAAGTAGCAACAGTAATGTACCCTCTTTCATTTTTGATACTAGTGATATGGAAGGGGACAGGGAAGTGCTGGGTAGAGAAGGGCAGGTCTCTGGCAAGGGCTCCACCCTTGGGCCTGTGACCACGGACCTGGGTGAGGACAGGCATTTCTGTTTTCAGGGTTCACTGTTGTATTTTCCAAGATCACCCTGGCCCACCACTCCCCCATTCTGTGCTTATCAAAACCCCAAGACCGTAGTGGGTAGAGACACAAGCAGCTGAACATCCAGAGGACCACACCAGTGGAAAAAGACACAAGTGGCAAGATGTTGTAAGAGCACACTGACCGATGCCAGCAAGCTGTCAGGCCATCCACTGAAGGAAGAAAGTGGAGTACAGCTGGGGCAGTTGGAGAGGAGCCCAGCTGCTGAGAGGTCTGACTCCAGTGGAAAACCACCTTCCCACTCCATCTCATTTCTAGTTCCCCCATCTGTTGAGAGCTACTTCCACTTAATAAAAACTTGCACTGATTCTCCAAGCCCACGTGTGATTCAATTCTTCTGGTACACTGAGGCCAGAAACCCTGGGATACAGAAAGCCCTCTGTCCTTGGGGTAAGGCAGGGGGTCTAACTGAGCTGACTAACACAAGCCTCCTATGGATAGCTAAATGGAAAGAGGTGACTGTAACACAAACCCAATAAAGCTTCAGTTGTAAACGTTTACCTCTAGACTCTGCTATGGAATCAGAGCCCCACAACTTGCCCATCTGCGTGCTCCCCCTAGAGGTTTGAGCTGTGGGGCATCAAAAAAGTGAGCCACACCTCCATCACATGCCCTGCGAGGGAGGTAAGGGAGATTTTCCCATTGCACTAGTAATTTGATTCTTATCTTTTCTTATTAGCTACTAGAGCAAAGGTTGATAATTGTGGATCTTTTTAAAGAACGCCTTTAACTTTATTGATTTTTTTTCCTATTTTTACTGCATTCTATTCTCTATTTCATCAGTTTTCACATGGAATTTAATACTTCCTTCCTTTTGTTTGTGTCATGATTAGCTTGTTTTTCTTTATCCATTATCTTCAGGTGGAAAGTTAAATTATTAATTTGAGATTTTTTTTAATAGGCATTTACAAGTATAAATTTTGTTTTAATCATGGATGTTTCTGCTTTTAAATTTTAGTATATTGTCTCATAATTTTATTCATCTGTAAAGTATTTTCTAATTTCTCTTTTATTTTTTCTTTAACTTATTAAGAATGTGTTGATATTCACATATTTTTACTTTCTCATATTTCTTTTGTTATGGATTTATAATTTCATTACATTGTAATAAGAGAACATAGTTTGCATTATTTTCATTCTTTTAAATTTATTGAGGTTCATTTTATGTGACAATATATGGTCTATTGCGGAGAATGCACCATGTGATTTGAGAAGAATGCATATTTTGCTGTTGTTGGGTGGAATGTTTTGTAGATGACTGCTAGGTTCAGTTTGCTTTTCAAGTCTTCTGTTCTCTTGTTGATCTTCAGCTTATTCGTTTTTCTATTATTGAAATTGGGGTATTGAATCTTCAACTAGTGTTGTTGAGTTGTATATTTCTCTCTTCATTTTTGTCAGTTTTGCTCACTGTATTTTGGTGGTCTGTTGTTAGGTGCATAGGTATTTATAACTGTTATATTTTTCTGATGGAATGACATTTTAATATTATAAAATGTAACTCTATCTCTAGTAACTTTTTAGATAAGTATTTTGTCTGACACTAGTATAGCCACTCCAGCTTTCTTATGGTTGCTGATTTCATAATACCTCTTCTTTGATCCTTATACTTTCATGTAATTCTATGTGAAGTTAAGGTGTGTCTCTTGTAGAAAGCATATAGTTTAATCATGTATTTTATACATTTGACAGCTTCTGCCTTTTGAATGTGTACATGTTGATAGCATGCATTATTATCTATATAGTTGAAGCTAAAATGTCTGTCATTTTACTTTTGTTTTCCATATGTATGATTTCATTTTTTTCTTCTGTTTATTCTCAATTACTATCTTTTGCACTAAGTGAATATTTTCCAAGATATCATTTTGATATAATCATCTTTTTCTTTAGTTATTTCTTCTGTGGTTGTTGTAGGGCTAAACACATACATCTAAATTCATCAGAATCAGCTTCAGGTTTATTGAAATTTTATTCCAATGACATATAGACATGGTACTCCTATGTACCTTTATTCCATGCCTCTCTTTTTGTGTGTTATTATTGTTATACATATCTAAGTCTTACAAACTCAACAATACACTGTTATAATTACTATTTTATATGAGTTTATGACATTTAAAGAAATGGGAAAACAAAGGAAAGCAAGTATACATTTATAGCTATTGCTATATTAACCTTCCATTTTATCATTTCTGGTTAGCTCTATTTGTTTTGTAGATTTGGATAACCATCTCAAGTTATTTTCTTAGGTGAATATAGCTTTGCTCTGCCCCACCTCTTTTGTGCTGTTACTGACAAATATATTTTACAAGTTCAACAGTACATTATTTATGTACCATTTTATATGATTACTTTTTAAATTGGCTGAGATAATAAAAGAGAAGAAATATGTATAACTATATAATTACTTTAGCAAAGTTTGTTTTTGCATATATATTCAAATTACCATTTGGAGTCCATTTCTAGCAGTCTGAAGAATTGTCTTTTAGTATTTCTTATAGTTAAATCTGCTAACAAAAATCTCATTTTTTGTTTACCTGAGATAGTCTTCATTTTAACTTCATTTTTGAAAGATATCTATGCTGGATTTGTATTCCTAGTTGTTTTTTTTTTTTTCTTTTATTATTTTAAATATATTTTCCTACTGTCCTCTGGCCTCCATGCTTCTGCTGATAAATCAGTTGTTGACAGAATTGAAAATCTTTGTAATGAGGAATAGTTTCTCTTTTGTTGCTGTCAATATTTCTCCTTGTCTTTGGCTTTCAGCATTTTTGGTAATGATGTGTCTCTTTGTGTATCTCTGTGTTTAATCCTATTTGGAATTTATTCAGTTTCCTGGATGTATAAATTAATATTTTTCTATAAATTTAAAAGATTGACAATATGTCTTTGATTTTCTCTTTTCTCTCCTCTTTGTCTGCTACTCCCTTATGCATATGTTGGTGTGTTCACTGCTGTTTTATATTTCTCTGACTCTATGTTTATTTTTTTAAAAAATATTGTTTTGTCTCCTCCTTCTTCCTTAGATTGCATAACTCTCTCAATCTATCTTTAAATTTGCTACTTCTTTCTTCAGTCAGTTCAAATCTACTGTTGAACACCTCCAGTGAATTTTTCATTTCAGTTATGATTGCCATTTGTTTCTTTTTTGTAAGTTTTATCTCTTTACTGTTATTTCAAATTTTACATGGCATTGTCCTCATACTCTGTTTTATTTCTTTTATTTATTTATTTATTTATTTATTTATTTATTTATTTTACCAGAGCTGTGTCACCCAGGCTGGTGTGCGGTGGTAGGATCTCGGGTCACTGAAACCACTGCCTCCCAAGTTCAAGCTACCCTCCTGCCTCAGCCCCCCTAGAAGCTGGGATTACAGGCACATGCCACCATACCTGGCTAATTTTTGAGACAGGGTTTTGCCATGTTGGCCAGGCTGGTCTCAAACTCCTGACCTCAGGTGATCCACCCACCTTGGTCTCTCAAAGTGCTGGGATTACAGGTGTGAGCCACCATGCCTGGCCTTTATTTCTTTATTCATGATTTTTTAAAACTATTGGAACAGTGGCTACTTTAAAGTCTTTGTGTGTTAATTCTGATACATGGTCACTGTTATAGGCTATTTCTGTTGCCTATGCTAATTACCCCTGATCTGCGGTGTTGCTTTCCATGGTTTCACTTACCCATAGTAAACTGTAGTCCAAAAATACCAAATAGAAAATGTCACTGTTTATTTATGAAATAAACAACTCATAATCTTTCAATTGAGTTTTGTTCTAAGTAACTTGATACAATCTTACACCATCCCACAGTAACTCATGTCATTCATCCTAGAACATGAGAACGTTAATTATTCCTTTGTTCCATTTATTTATGGTTATATACTCCCCACTCATTGGTCACTCAGAAGGTATCTTGGTTATCAGATGGACTGTTGCAGTATCACAATGTCCGTGTACAAATTCCCCTTATTTTACTTAATAGTGGTCACAGAGGGCCAAAGTAGTGATGCCAGCAATTTGGATATACCAAAAAAGAATCTGTATAGTGTTTCCCTTAGGGAAAAGGTGAAAGTCCCATATTTAAGGAAAGAAAAAATATATGCTGAGGTTGCTAAGATCTGTGGTAAGAACAAATTTTCTACCCATTAAAGTAAAGAAGGAAAAATAAGTTCATTCTAGTTTTGCTGTCCCATGTTAAACTGCAAAAGTTATGGTAACAAGGCATAATAAGTGCTTAGTTAAGATGAAAAAAGCAATTACATTTGTAGGTGGAGGACACGAACAGAAACGTGTTTTGACTGATAGCAATTTTGTCTGTACTGTCCATAGTTTCAGAAATCCACTGGGGATCTTGGAGCATATCACCCGAAGATAAAGAGAAACTGCTCTGCTTTATTCTTGGTATACAGGTCACAGTTTCTTGATTTTTTTATGTGTGTTTTTTTTTGTTTTTTTTTTTTGGACATTTTAGAGAACATATTGTTGAAACCCTTGACATTGTTCCTCCAAAGTACCAGATATTAGTTGCTTATTTTTTAGTGACTGGCTGGATTATTTTAGTGAGGCCTATTTTCAGCCCTGAGCTACTGTAGGTTAAGCCTCCAGTGTTGCTCCTCAACAAGTGGAGGTATGGACATTCCCAGGCACCCTGGGATGCTTACTTTGATTTTTTTTTTTTTTTAACCTGATCATAACCAGTTGATAATCTTCAGAAATGGCTTGCTGATTGTTGAAAGCTGTGGGACACAAATTGCTCTACAAACAAATCTAATCAAATCCAGGTTGCTTTCAAGAAATAGTTTCTGACGTCAGTGTTTCAGTGTAGACCTTCTTTTCCTCCAGTGGCTATTGGTGATGAAAAGAGACCCTAAATATTGTTCAGTGTTCACAACTTTGCCTCCGCAACAGGTAACTGAAGACAGTGTGAAAAATGCTCATCTGCCCGTTTCAGGAACATAGTCCTTTACATATGTTAGTGGTTATCACTTGGCATGCTTTAGAACTGAGTGCAGTTGAAGAATATGTTCTCACTGGTATTAATTATCCTTGAGTTTCACACATCCAGGCCAGTTTCTGTGTTGCTTGAGATCAACAATTTCTTCAATGTTAATTTTCCAATTTTTATTTTTGAACTGAAGGAATTTGTTGCTGATGCAATACCATTCGTATTATACAGATTAAGATACATGGCTTTCTTTGTACTTCTAACCTGTTTGGGCAAAATCAAATAATGACATCCTTATAAATTACCATATGTCATATTTGGACAATGATTGTTTACACAATACATGCCTTATATCATGTAGAAGGCAGACACGGAAGATAGATGATAAAATATGGTTCTGCAACTAAATATCTTTATCTTTTTAAACAACTTTTACTTTAGAGGTTTCTAATTTTAATAATTAATTACTAAAACTTCTGGTATGACACAGTGAAGAACTCTGTGGACCTGGTCTATAGAGAAACCAGTGAGCTATGCTAACATTTTTTATCTTTCTTTTTGAATTATATAAGGATCCATTACTGTCATTATACAATTGAGAAGACTGAGACCGAGAGGTTTGAATTGTTTTTGTTATTTCTCATGATCAGGAAGGGACAGTGTGAAAATTTAAACCCAAGCTATTCATTTTTGAATTCTTTATTCTTTTATGTAAAATATGTTGCTTTTAAACAACTGTTAAAGGGTTTAGCTATTTGCAAGAATTAATAACAATATCAATTTTATGTAAAGGTTTAAAAGATAAAATCTCTGCTTATGAAGAGCAGTCAATATCACATTGTTCAAACACATTAAGCTATTGAACAAATGACCTCTAAATCTCTACTAGGTCTAATATTCTAAGATTAGCTGAAATGCCAAACTCTGTGCTGCTCCATATTGAAGAATTCATAAATATTTGAGGAATGAAAATATGTAAATAATGTCTTTATCCCTTTAGATATCAAAGCCAATACTTTTGTAGCTATTCTGCATCTAAAAAAGCTCATACTGCAAATTTTTGCCTGATTTTGAAAACAACTCAAGCCCCTGCACTTATACATCCCCATTCATTTGCAATTTAAATGAAGCTCTGTGTGAGATAAAATTTATCAACAAAATGAATAACAGGGCACTGATATATGGTGGGCAAGGGGCATTAAGAAGAAGTGGATATATCAAAACAGTCAGGAGTAAGCTACCTGACTTACTCCCATTTGCAATTCTGGAACACCCACATAGACATATGAAAAATGAAGTTTATTACCTTGAGAAAGAGAACATTTGGAACAAATCTATTAAAATGAATGCTCTTTGCACTTCATCTCACCCCCATTCACAGAATACCTTTTGACAGCCAACGGAATATAGAGAAAAGAACTAAAATTGATCTTAACTTATAGATCTACACTAAAAATTGTGTTTTAACCCCATTCTCAGCATCAACACACACAAAACAGTTAATTGAATACTACATGCATTTTATGATTTTCAAGTATGGAAAAAAAATGAGTATTTTCTGTCTGTGATCTGAGAAAAAAAAACCTGCAAGGATTTATGTGGGATACCAACAAACTCACTCACAATATTTACCCCACAATAGTTTTAAAATGCCTACCTTAGAAAATATCTTTTTAAGGCCTGGCACAGTGACTCAGGCCTGTAATCCCAGACCTCCAGGCGGACGGATCACGAGGTCAGCACATTGAGACCATTCTGGCTAACACGGTGAAAACTCCTCTCTACTAAAAATACAAAAACAAAATTAACCCGGCGTGGTGTCTCAAGCCTGTAATCCCAGTACTTTGGGAGGCTGAAGTGGGCGGATCTTGAGGTCAGGAGATCCAGACCATCCTGGCTACACTGTGAAACCCCGCCTCTACTAAAAAAATACAAAAAATTAGCCGGGCATGGTGGCAGGCGCCTGTAGTTCTAGCTGAGTAAGGACAATGGCGTGAACCCAGGAGGGGGAACTTGCAGTGAACCGAGCTCCACTGCACTCCAGCCTGGGTGACAGAGTGAGACCCCATCTCAAAAAAAAAAAAAAAAAAGAAAGAAAGAAAATATCTTTATAATAATTTGACCAATAAATGTTGATGTTGAAGTGGTCTATTTGGGGATAGTAGCAATATAAATATAGGCTAAATATAAATAAAAATTATTTAAAGTTAGATCTACATATGGAAAGAAGGAAACCTTTTCTTTCTTGCTTTAAGAGTTAATATTTCCATAATATTTGATGGTGTATTAATTGCATATTCTTAATAGAAGTGGTATGTTTTAAAGAGACTATTTTATGAACGATATTAAACACAGAAAAATACTGCAACAATGGCATAAAGCTTAAAAATAGAATAGGATCAATCATGTAAGCAGGAGAAAGATATGTATGTGTCTCTGGAAAAAAGAACACCAGCCAATCTACAATTAATTGACAGCTAAAATAATTGACAGAGTCAGTGCTAATTTGTGTGAATACCGAACCCATTACTCAGTTGTTTTAATGTGTTTTGTCATACATATTTGCTTATTTTTTCAACTGATTTTGAAAGCTATTAACAGAAAAAGAAAAAAAGGTTTCCAAGTTTCTAAGAAAGGCCATCTTCATTTTTCCTCCATTTCCCTCCCCTCTTCATGTTCTTTTCTAGAGAGTATGCTGGGCATACAGCCACAATTCTTGAGGACAGTCCAATGAAGTGTGTGTATGGTGGTGGTAGGGAGAGGTAGCTTAATTATATGACAGGATAAATGTTTTTATAAAGCACAGAGAGAGAGTAATTAGCTCCTTCTTAGCAAGTCAGAAAGTGCTTCATTGAAGAGGTGATACATTTTACCCAATGCCATATCTAAATCCATAGAAATAATAATACATTACATTCTCATTTTCAAGGCCCTTTCCAATTTATATTTTATATACTGTTTATGAGATTTTACAGAAGCAAATCAGGAAATTAACGGACAAAGTTAAGAATTTTGTCAAAGGTTACATAGACAGTTTGTTATGGGGTCAGAACCAGACAACAAGCCCCTACACTTAGTTTACCATCTATATATTATGGCTTAAATGATGACTTAGCAACAGAAAGCTATTATGTGCACTCTTCAACTTAAACTAAAAGGTTTGAATTAGGAGCAATTAGGTAATATACATTTTTAAACATAAAGCAAGTATGTGGAAACAAATAATGATAATCCAAGCTTATTGTATTTTCCATTTAACAGGGTGTTTTTCTTATATGTAGATGGTATTTGTTTATTAGTAGAAACTGCACTCCTATTGAGCAAGTTGTCAGAAAATCATTATGCTAGCAGTTGGAAATTAACTTGAATTGGAGTTTGTCCAGGGAAAATAGTACACTAAATTACAGCACAATCTTTTTCAAACAGATGTAGTATTAGAAGGTAGCAAAATGATTATTTCCTATATTATGATTAAGGGAAAATATAAACTCTACAGCTGTAATAAATGAACTAATATAGTGTAGTGGGGCTTTGTTTTGTTTTGTTTTACTAGAGATAAAAAAATGGTGATGTAAATCATTTGCTTTTTATTAGTAGAAAGTACTATTCTTAGCATATAATTGAAACACCTTTATATTTAAACTAAAACAAATTTAAGAAATGTTAGATGACATAGCAGTTCTTTCAGTGCTATCATATAAAGGAAGTCAAAAATAATTTATATAGAATGATGTCTATATATATCATATTTAATATTTATAATGACTAATTACATAATAGCATATTAACAGCAATAACCATTAACCATTACCAAAGCACTGCGCAATAGCCTAAAATAATCTCAAGTTTTGAATATGTGAAAATATTGTAACACCTTCTTTATAATCATTACCTATCACATAAGAATATAAATTTAAAAGCAATAACATTGTATTCTGTCAAAGTTGAGTTTATCATACTATACTTAATTTCTTTAAATAAATTTATTTATATTCTTAAGTTCAATACCCAGGCTGGTGTTGAACTCCTGGACTCATGTGATCCTCCTGCCTTGGACTCCCAAAGTGTTGGAATTAAAGGTCTGAGCCACCATGCCCAGTAATGTACAATATTTGTTGAGAAGAAAAGTTAAAATTAAAGAAGCTGAACAATGTTAATTTTATTATTGTCTTACTGTGTTTTTCAATAAGATCAGTCTTATGTGTACATAATAATACATGGTATAATTTTAGTTCTGGAGAAAACATTTTCTGGCCCTGCAAAAGCCTATTCCCTTTCAATTTCCTTTCCCACCTTTCTCTAATTCATTACTTCGGATTAAGCTGGAAATTTTGAGTTGTAGATATTGTGTCCACTGTCCTCTTCCCCACCTCTATGTGCACTAATGATCTCAGTTATTCTTTGGTTACAGTTACTTGAGGTCTTGAGTTTCAGACTCAAATAGATACCATGAGAATTGATTTGTAGTGTCTTCTGCAGTAGTGGAGCAGCAAAACAATCATCACTGACTGATAGCTGGTTTTGATCAACTGCAAACTCTGGTGTCATAATGGCTTATGTAATCTCTTGCCAGAGGTAATGCCATTGTGCTTGCTTCAGACATCTCTTTCCCAGGTCTCTGTGGAGAGCCATATCCCTGGTCATAAGCAGCTGAGAAGACTGGATCTTGTTCAGTTCATAACATGCAGCTTCAGCCATGTTCTCTTTCCTTCTCTAATTTTTCCTAAGCTTAGCAGCTTATACACACCCAAAGGTAATCATAACATTTTTTGTTAATACTAAAACACATCAACCTTTCTCACATATTGTCTACTCCTAAAGCATCACAATGACCATCACAACTCCCTTCCAAACTGAAGCAACTTTTACTGCTTTATATTTATTTATCTCCTTTTGAGAAGACCCAGATAACTTTATATCAAAATATAATGTGGTTTTTAAAATAAAATAAAATTTTAAATCTACTCTGCATCTTGTTAAAGCAAAAAAGAATCAATTACCTTCTTCCATTTATATATCAGTGTGATTTACATTTTCAAGAAATTACTTGATTCATAAAACAGAGGAACAATGGAACAGAAACTCAGTTTTCCTCAACTTACACTGCTACCTAGCATCAGAAAGTGGGCTAAATATAGGCTCTTTATTAAGGACATAGTATATCTATTATTTTATGTATTTATTTATTACAAATTTATTAAACTTATTTTATGTGTTAATACTTCTACTCTGTGCTACTGATATAAGGATGAAAATCCTTATCTTTGTTCTAAGAGGAAACACGATAATCATAGTAATAGCCAATATTTATTTAATATTTAATATTTTTAAGTAACTTACATGTATTAACTCATTTAATTTTCACAAGAACACTGTATTTTACTGATGAAAAAGTTTGCCTTTGTCATATAGAAGTTTCAGATCCAGGATTCCAAACCATGTAGTTTGAGTCCTGAGCCCTGCATTTAACCATTACACAATACTGGTAATAAATGAATACTGAGTGTTCTGGTTTAGGTCAAATAGGAACCTACTCCCAATAAAGCATTGAAAGCAGTTCCTAGAATTGATTGATATACAAAGACTGAGAGTAAATTAATTATGAAATCTACAAAGAGGTCTGGATATAATATATATAAGTGGATCCTCAATCTTGAGGTGGTTTACCCATATATATATATGTATCCACCATATATATATATATATATGTATAGTATATGGAACCTCTACTATATATATGCACACACTATATATGTACTATATATATCTACTATATATGCATCTACTATATATATATATTGTGTGTGTGTATGTATATATATGCATATACTCTTATTATTATTTATTTATTATGAAGACTAGGAAAAAGCTATGTAAAATCCAGGAGACTTTCTTTTGTTTTGCTTACTCTTTGGCAAAAACTACAGAGTAAGAATCACTATTCACATTCATTAATATACAGTTCCATCCTATTTCCAAGAACATGAGAAGATTAAACTACTCCCCCAACCAAAGACACTTGGTTAAATATGACAATATAACTTGCCCTGGACAACGAAATATATGCTGGAGTGATATATGTCTCTTCCAAGTGTAAGCATCAGTTCCCATCTCTTCACTGACTTTCTTCCTTTATGCCAACAATGCTGAAAAAACATTTTAATATGGAGGATCAGTGCTGAGTCATCACATGGACGACCTTGAATCCACAGTGTATTTTGGGTGATTAAGACAAAATCATTTTTTTTAAAAAATCACCAATATTTGGCATTGTTTGCTATGAGAGAATAAATTTGCTACTTCTGACTTCCACAATTCTAGTTCAGATTAGAAAAGTCCGGCCAACACTGGACTTCCCTCAGAGTATCAGCTTCTAGTTTGAGTGAAAGTTCCCATGGTCATAGCTTTTTCAAGACATCTGTATATAGATTAAACACAGATCATTATAAGTATCAACAATAGTGCACATGTGTTTCAGTGCTAAGGACAATTTATCTTTCTCTGCTGCAAACCCTCCTGTCTCAGTTTAATTGGCATGTTAACGTGCAGTGAGCATACAAACCTGTTGGTCCTGTAACAAACTTTGGAGAACACAACCTGCAGCCCTTTGTGAGGCTTTGCCTGTGGCATGGTGTCCCCTCACCATTGGGACTGACCTGGAGACAAGCCCAAGTAGTCACCTGGTTTCACTGAACTATGGGCTGTCTTCAGAGCCTTGCCTATCAAAAGGCAGTACCGACCTTCAGCACATAAATTGCTTAAAGCAATAAATTGTTTCTGCTTTTGAAAGATGTCTTTGGTAAGTTTTCTTTGTGCAACTGGCCTCTGCAGAGGTCTTATGGCCTTCTCAGAAGATCTGTGGTTTCTTCTGAGGCCTTGACAACCCTCCCTAGTAATAGTAAGCAGTTCTTGTTCCATGGTCAGATTGTTTAAAAGAAGGGTTCACTGAGAAGAGTTACTAAATCTCACATTTAAATAAAATTTTGAAAATTGTCTTGTTTAAAATTAATTATTAAACAAAATGTATTAAGGTACTATTAATTAATGACACAAAGATAGGACCTAAAATTGCTGTACCTTCATGATTATGATAGTACAAAAGGGAAATTGCAAAAATAATATACCTGTAGATTATAAAACATCTTTCTCAGCTGAAGAAAATAGTGACTGGGTTTATGAACTATTTGGAAATCCTGGTCTATGTAGGCAGTCAAACTCTGTCACGGGGAGGTACTGAAAAATATGACAGGTGATTCCTTAGGTTACTGGAGTGCCCTAAGGAACCAATGTAAAAATTGTTACTTGACAGGTGTCAATTGTACAGCACCTCAGTAAATTAGATGAAACAGTGATTTCATAGCAGAGGTTGAGCTCAATTTGGATTCTTGCCTTCTATCACTTGCATAACCTTTGAAGTTTAGGAAACTAAATATATTTGGGGTCTTAGAGCATATTGTAGGCAGTATTGTCAAGCCTTTCTGCAATGTTAATCATGGCTAGTTCTAAATCTTTTAACCAGCAAGCTTTTGATCACAGCCTGTAGTGCCAATAGTGGCTCAGGGATCATGGCTTATTCATTTACTCAGGAACAGTGGTGCCAAGCCTATATGTTAACTTTAAATACATCGGTGATCTGACAACTCAATGTTAATTTTTGAAATTTGCCCCTGAATTAACAATATTTGCCAAAATAGAGCAAACTTGGGGTGGTGATAGTAATATTATATTAGATTACATTATGTTTAAGAAATTTCAAAGAAAAATCTACTACTAGAAGGCTATCTGACAGTGAGGCTGATCTGGTTATTATTTATGTATAACAAATAACCTCAAAAACTTTATGCTTAAAAAATCATTTTATATTGCCCATGATTTTGTGTGTCAGGAATTCAGAATGGGCTCAGCAAGGACTCTGGTCATCGGAAGGCACAACAGACACTCAATATCTAACCCAGTTTACTGTCATGGCTGGCAGTTGATCATGGCTAATGACTGCTGTATGTGGCATATCCAGCATGCTGTTCTCCACGCGGTCAGATTTCCCACATGGCAGCCAGCTTTCCCCAAACCAAGCATTCTTAGAGAACCAGACAGAAGAAGCAGTGGCCTTCTCTCTGACTTAGCTCTGGCTAAATCATACTATTACTTCTGCTCCACTCTATTGGTCAAAAAAATCACAAGGCCTGCCAAGGGAAGGGAATTAGATTTCAGCTTTTGAAGTAGGAGGAGAAAGGTCATATTGTATTAAAAAAAAAAAATCTGAAAGATGGAAGATAACTTTGTGGGTATCTTTATGACTGAAGTGAGCTAGTTTAATAATTTTGGCTTCCAAGAAAACAATATAAATCATTATTTATTATGGATTTAACAACAGTGCACCAAACAAACTTCTGCAGCAGATAATAATGTTTTAGAAATACTAATTCATAGTTCCAAAAATACTATATGGTAAGTCTGGATGCAGGAGAAGAAACAGATAATAGGACTTATAAAGTGATAGTTCTTTTGGTTAAAGATATTAATGCACAATGGGAAAAAGCATACAAGTAACTTAATACTTGTATCTAAAGCATACAACAGCAAACCTTGCTAATACAAACAGACCATTTAAAGTCATTTATACTGATAACAACCAATACCTAGCTTGCATTTATTTCTTTATTCATAGCCCCTAGGTTTAGAGTGACAGAATTTTTTTTAAATTACTGACGGTTTTAAAACACTTAACTCACTGAACCCAGGCACATCTCATTTGAAATCTGAAAGCCCCCAGTGTTGAGCCTGTGATGTGGGGAATGTTATAATCTATTTATGGATTGTCTTCTGAAATCTAGTTCTACTAAGCGAATGTTTTTGAGGAAGGATTGCCTAATAAGGAAATATATTAAGAATTTAAAATACAGGTTTAGGAACCACCCTTATCATTCTCAAAGAGATTCAATCTTGACTGATTTAAAATAAAATTCACACATAATGAGAACTCTGTGGGAAGTAGGAAAGGCAGCAGAAAAAATGCTGGATTTCCTATGGCATGCATAAATGTTTCCTAGGTGAGCAATCGTCTGTCTCACTGGTTAGTCCTCACCAAATTTTTGGTAAAATAATCAGTAAAAGGATTATATAATCTTCTACTAGAATAAAATGCTTCTTTAAAAGTATAGCAATACTTACTAAGTCAATCAACTTAGTCTAGGATTCATCTAAAATTTTGAAAGTACATTTTTTTTTTTTTTTTTTTTTTTCTTTTCTGATACAGATAGGGTCTTGCTCTGTCACCTAAAGCAAAACTCCTTCCTCAGTCTCCTGAGTAGTTAGATCTACAGGTATGTGCCACCACACCCAGACAATTTTTTCTTTTAAATTTTTCATTGAGACAGGGTCTCACCTTGTTGCCCAGGCTCGTCTTGAACTTCTGACCTCAAGCAATCCTCCTGCTTCGACCTCTTAAAGTGCTGGGATTATAGGTATGAACCACTGCACCCTGTCTGAATATATATTCTTAATTTTCACAATAACTATATGAGATAGATACTATTATAACTCATTTACAAATAGGAAGAATAAAGCCCAGAGAGATGAAGTAACTTTCCCTCACCTACAGTTACTGTGTTGGAATCCAGTATATAAAAACAAATAGTTGGTTTACAGAACATCCCAAATAATTTGTCACTACTAGCCACTGTTCCTCACCTTCATCTCCTTCTCTTAAAACTTTCCAAGATAAACTCCAGCTTCTATTTTAAACTGTGCTTTACATCTCCTTTACAAAGTTAGCCAGCAAAAGTCTCAGTTTCTCATTAATTAGATCATATACATATCCGAACAAAAATATTTATGGTTAAAGACATATGAGAAACATTCTTTGCACTAGGTTGTTTTTTGTTTGTTTGTTTGTTTTGTTTTTTTGTTTCTTTGTTTTGCATATGAGAATTCTATTAAAAAAAGTGTTTAACATGCTACTTAATGCAAAAATTGATTGCAAAATATTGCAGAGTTGAAATTTATATATAATCTCTGACCTTATTGTATTTTGAGAGATATGGTTCCACATTATTTTATCCCACATTTATTGAGGGCATTTGTTTTTACACATACCCTAGTGACTCGGTTGATATAAGAGCCTCCAGACTACATTGGTGCAGATAGAAGAAGACTCTACATATTTATAATCAGTTCTCTAGACACCAGGATTACACCACACAACAGAGGGGCAAAATACACTGCCTTTTGGAGCTTAGAGAGTGTCTCAGGTTGGGTTCACTTGGAAGTAAATTCTAAGACATTAGGATTTAGAATGTTTATTAGAGAATGCTTTTTGAATCAATGTCTGAAGAGAAGGAAACTGGATTGGTGAGAAAAATAAATTATTCAATTCTGTGTCAGTGAAGGCTGCAACTGATCTAAAACAGAGCAGTGAAGCTGGAATAACCTTTCAAGGTTGTCTAGAAGTAGGGCATGTGGTTGTAGACTTTATAGCCACATTCATTTTCTAATTCCTTGAAATCTATTGGTTACTGAATTCAGGCTGCCCCAAGAAGGGAACATGAACTTGTACTAGATGTTTCTCTCCAGTCAAGGCAAAGCCTAAGGAGGATAATGGTTGAATTCTGTCACTGGTAGCATCCAGTACCTTGAAAAATATGTCTTGCATAATTAAGTGAGGATCCAGGAATCAGATCATAGAATAACCTAGATAGATAATAATTAGGAGGGCAAAGGAAGGCACTGAGATGGGCTATTTGATAAGGGACAATAAGAGACACAGACAGACTCCTAGGAGAGAACTTCCAATTTCAGCCCTTGGGGACTAGAGCCAGATTTCCTGTAAAAGGGACAATAACACTGAAAGATTAAACATATAAACTGTATCATCCACAAGAGAAAAACCCCAACTGAAAAGTTTTAAGGCAAAACAAGTGGTATAAGTTCAACTAGAATTTGACAGCTCTGCCTGTGTGTCACCAAGAGATGGACACCTGAGCAGTGAAATTGTTATTGCTTGAACAATGTTAAATTGAATAGAGGACTATAGTATTTTTTCTGGGTTATTTTTGGTTATTCCCTCAGTACACACTTGGAAGGGAAGGATCAGTTAGATGATGTTTATCATCTTAAAAAATATGATAGTGGCTTTGTTCAAGTAATACAATGAACAAGGAATTCTGTCTTGCTTTCTTAGTTTAAGTAGGCTAGAAATCAATGTCAAATTCTCTTGGCCATCCTTGAATTTTTACTTGTTTTTTTTTTTTTTTTTTTTTTTTTCATAAAATGATTACCAGAACAAATAAGTTATTTTATTTGTTGCTGTTGTGTGTGTGTTTGTTTTTGAGACAGAGTCTACCTCTGTCACCTAGGCTGAAGTGCAGGGCCGCAATACTGGCTCACTGCAACTTCTGCCTCCCAGGTTCAAGCGATTCTTGTGCCTTGTAGCTGAGATTATAGGCACCCACCACCACACCGGCTAATTTTTTGTATTTTTAGTAGAGACAGGGTTTCACCATGTTGGCCAGGCTGGTCTTGAACTCCTGACCTCAAGCAATTCACCTGCCTCAGCCTCCCAAAGTCTGGAATTACAGGTGTGAGATACTGCACCTGGCAGAACAAACAAGTTATGTTATTTGAAGACTAGTATATCAAGCATATCTTAGATATTTATTATTAATCATAAACAGAATTCAGTTATCTCACTGAAGTTGATTTAAGAATAATATTTAGATGTATTGCTTGCAGTTCAGTGTCATGTGAGTACCTTTCCCTATGACACTACCACAGGAAAGGGGAAAATACTTGTTTATGTATTTTGTTTTCACATAACATATAAGTTATTCAATTGAGAAACTTTTCATTAAATGACTAAAATGGAATACTGCCTGTTATATCAAACATAAAATATTTGTTATATCAAACAAAATATTTTGATATGTTATATCAAACATAAAATATTTGAAAAAAAAATGAAGACTTCTTATAATAAAATCACTCTGCTGCTTGTATTCTAATTTAACTCAAAGGGATATCTTATTACCTTTTCAGATTAGAAGTTATTGGGTTTCAGGTTTTATGTGACTGAGAATAAACTATATGACCAGACTGAAGTTCATCAGTCAATTTCTGGTCTTTGTAAACTTTACAATACCAAGTTTGGAAATTGTTAATTCAGTCAAACATTCTTTTAAAAGGTAGCTTTTCAGCAGTGATAATCTTTCAATTAATAATTTTAATAATTTCCAGACCGTTTTTGGACTTATCTTTCTATTTTTTGAATATTTAATTCTGTTCCATATAATGAGGAATTTTTCAA
>NW_016803660.1:782353-822001 GCF_001698545.2 Rhinopithecus bieti | reverse complement strand
ATATATATATATATATTTGGCTTTTTTCTTCCATCCAGATATTATGCCAAAACCATGAAAATAAATTAAAAATGAGAAAGAATACTGGAGCATGATGTGAATTGTGTATATAATAAGTTCATCATGAAAATAGAAAACATTAAGGTACAGGTTCATCTATTTTAAACATTAAATCTAATGTATTATCTGTGATATATTAAGAAACCTAGATGTTTAAAAGTGACAGGTGACAGCATACTGGCAGCCCTCACTCGCTCCTGGGGCCTCCTCGGCCTTGGGGCCCACTCTGACCATGCTTGAGGAGCCCTTCAGCCTGTCGCTGTGCTGTGGGAGCCCCTCTCTGGGCTGGCCAAGGCTGGAGCCAGCTCTGTCTGTTTGCAGGCAGGTGTGGAGGGAGAGGCCTGGGTGGGAACTGGGGCTGTGGCTCAGTGCTGGTGGGCCAGCGTGAGTTCCAGGTGGGCATGGGCTTGGTGGGCCCCACACTCCAAGTGGCCACCCGGTGCTGTGGGCCCTGGGGAGTGAGGGGCTTAGCACCCAGGCCAGCAGCTGTGGAGGGTGAGCCAGGTCCCCCAGCACTGCAGGCCTGCCCCCACCGTGCTGGAATTCTTGCTGGGCCTCAGCCACCTCTCCGTGGGGCAGTGCTTGGGACCAGCAGTCCACCATGCCTGAGCCCTGCCCTCCCCAACCCCCAGGGGCTCCCATGTGACCCAAGCCTCCCCAATGGGCACCGCCCCCTGCTCTGTGGTGCCTGGTCCCATCCACTGCCCAAGGGCTGAGGAGTGCGGGCACATGGTATGGGACTGGTGAGCAGCTCCACCATGGCCCCGGGCAGGATCCACTAGGCAAAGCCAGCTGGGCTCGTGAGTCAGGTGAGGGCTTGGAGAACTTTTATGTCTAGCTAAAGATTTGTAAATGCACCAATCAGCACTTTGTGTATAGCTAAAGGATTGTAAATGCACTAATCAGCACTTTGTGTCTAGCTCAAGGTTTGTAAACACTTGAGTCAGTTTTCTGTGTCTAGCTAATCTAGTGGGGACTTGGAGAACTGTTGTGTGTAGCTAAAGGATTGTAAATGCGCCAATCAGCACTCTGTGTCTAGCTCAAGGTTTGTAAATACACCAATCAGTGTTCTGTGTCTAGTTAATCTATTGGGGACTTGGAGAACTTTTGTGTCTAGCTACAGGATTGTAAACGCACCAATCAGCACTCGGTCAAAAAAGACCAATCAGCTCTCTGTAAAATGGACCAATCAGCAGGACGTGGGTGGGGTCAGGTAAGGGAATAAGGGGTCAGATAAGGGATCAGATAAGGGGTCAGATAAGGGATCAGATAAGGGGTCAGATAAGGGAAAGCAGGCTACCGGAGACTGCAGTGGCAACCCGGGCCGGTGCCCTTGCATGCTGTGGAAGGTTTGTTTTTTCTCTCTTTGCAATAAATCTTGCTACTAAGTCTTTGGGTCGGCACTACCTTTATGAACTGTAACACTCACCGGGAAGGTCTGCAGCTTCATTGCTGAAGCCAGCGAGACCAAGAACCCATCAGAAGGAACGAACAACTTCAGACGCGCTACCTTTAAGAGCTGTAACACTCAACCGTGAAAGTCTGCAGCTTCACTCCTGAAGCCAGCGAGACCACGAACCCACCAGAAGGAATAAACTCTGAAAACGTCTGAACATGAGAAGGAGCAAACACCGGACACACTATCTTTAAAAAACTGTAGCACTCACCATGAGGATGCGCGGCTTCCTTCTTGAAGTCAGTGAGACTAAGAACCCACCAATTCAGGACACAAAAGCACCAATGTAAAAAATATGTAAATATGAAAGTAATACAAGCAAGAGTAAAGAGTGGACATGCTTTTAATTTTTTTCTCTAGAATTAAAATAAATCATTCTCTCATTAGTCTAATCTGTTTTTACCTGTCTCTTACTTTATAAATGTATGCATGCTATATTGAGTGTGTTTTGTCATTCTCCAAATAGTTTAGGTTTAATATTAATGATTAATATTAATATGCCATGAAACTTTTCTTTGGTCTCGTTCGGTGGAAAGAATAAAGAATCAGACATCACATAACTCTGATCCTATTACTAACCACCTTTATGTATATATTTGTGAAAGTAGAATAAACAGTAGAAAAGTTATTTAAAGTTGAGCTTTGTGGAGTCCTAGGTTATCAAAAAAAGTGTCTATTGCTCTGTGAGTGCATTAGAGGAGCAAATTGATAATGGATCAAGGTCTCCACTGAGTCTCCCTTTAACTAAAAAGATCTCCTGATATATGTTTAATAATGTAAGATTCTGGGTATAATTGCATTTGAACAAATGTCTCTAGTGTTGGTAGAAAAAAGCTAGCTATGTGATTTTTATGGTTTGCAGGAAAAAAAAAAGCAGACTAATTCCCACTTGTTTGGAAATAGGAATATCTTTAATGATCTTCTCATTCAGTCATTTCAAAATTTGAACATTCAGACTCCATGGAATATATTCATAAAAATAACATATTTCCATGTTTGTCCACCAGAAATGATGGCTCAGGACTTCTGAGTTTGGAACATAAAACCGATTTTCAAAACTTTCTTGTTGAATTTTGGACAGCCACATTGCAAACAATTAATCTTGTATTAGTCTTGATTTAAAGATAAGAAAATTAATGACCACAAAAGAAATAATAGCAAGGTGAGTGTCTCTTGCCGTCAAGCCAATGTTACACATTGCAGAACTATGAGTCTATATTTGATTATGATACACATCCTATGACTATATAAATGCATCACAAATTACGTAGATGCTTTATTCTTACAAAATATAAATTTTACAAATTAGTTTTTAACAAATATTCTTAATAAGCATCAAAGGCAAGAGCACCATCCAATTGTGTAACTAACAGACAAAAGCCTTCAGCATTCTAATGACATTTCAGAGTTGGATCATCTCCCTCTTTCCGTTATTGAAATGTGTTAGCATTAACTTCTATACAACATAAAAATTGGAGAGAGAAAACGGGTGTAGGTTTCTAAAAGACCATACAAACTTAAAATAACTGCCTTTTGTTCCGCTCTTTCACAGATTTGAAAAGGAATTTACATTTAGTGTTGCATTTTCTAGAACAACACTATGAGGTACATTAATCTTGATTTGAAGTGTATAATATCAAAAGGTATATATAGTTCTTCTTTTGGAAAAGTCATGTGGTTCTTATAGAAACAATCTTATAGGAATATCAGAAGTGGCAACACCCTAGTATGACAGGAAAATTTTCCAGAAATTCCTGTGAGCTTATTCTGGGTTACTTGCACAATCAGAGATTTACTTCTTCTCTTTAGGAAGGGACTACAGCCTAATCTTTCACAGGTTTGAAGAACTCACATATCTGGCTACAGAAATTGTCACTATCCGTAGACGTAACGTTCCCAGACGATGGGCACCTGTTTTTCAGAAACCTTTTGCATATGCCTGGTATTTAGACTTCTTGACTTCTGGTACCCAAGAAGTCTATTTTTTTTTTCTTCTGCAGGGATTGTTTTTATTCCTGTCCCATATGAAGCAAAAGTAACACAAAAACAAGTATCCATCCACAGAGATGGAAACCCCACTGTATGTCCAAGAGATTGTCCATGCATTACCAGGCCACTCGGGGAGATAACAAAGACCTGGAGACCATGTGCCTGCATTCTTGTTGATTCTGCTGCTAAGTGAATTACTTAATCCATATCCAAGGGCATGTTGAATTCACTCCGCAGTCTATCAGACAGTTGTCTCCACAAAGGAATCATCTTTCCTGGAGAATGCATATTTAACCTTCTCATGTTTTAGTTCTGTTCCAGGTTAAAAATAATTGAGGACTTGAACTTTCTGAAGGAAAATATCTCACACAGAAACTCTCTTTTCTCATAAACTCAGTTCTCAATCTCACATATCTTTCTATGTAGGCCCTATAAACAGACTTTCATTCTCTATTTTTTCACACACAACACACACACACACACACACACAAATAAATTCTACCTACTTATAATAAGAAACTACAGCAACTCAAATTTCAATCAGTATCAAAAAATAGTTCTCTTCTATCATGATTCCATTGACTCAGGAAAGAGTGAGGATGTGAATGGTACTGTAGATTCATGAGTGGGATGAGATTGGGTGCTCTCAGTCTAATTATTTCCCTACCAGAGATAATGGCAACTTCTTTACTTAATGATTTTCTTATAATAATTACTGATGAATCAAGACCGCCTTACTCACGTGATCATTACATTTCTTCTACAGTTGTAGAAAGAAAACCATATTTTTTTCTGAATTAATGTATTGGCTTTGAATTCTGTGGTGTCATTGTATGATTTTCATTGTTAATTTCAAATATTAAAATAAATACTATTTCCTATGTTTATACATATCAGGCAGGGCTTTTTGAGGCAGTAGTCAATAAACAATGGTAGATAATACATTATTTTTACTCTTCTAAGTCTGTATGAAATAGCTTTGCAAACTCTGACCTTAGCCACCTCTATTTCCATAGGCCTAACTGGACACAAGCCAAGGAGAAGCAGTTTAGTTTCAAATATGTGAACTAGCAGCAATTCAGTACAAAAGCTTAGTTCCTCTTCAATCTTCAGGGTTCATCAGAATTATGATGCTCTCTAAGGTCTAGACACCAATAGACAGGGTAGCCCTTCTAAGAGTACTCCTTTGTGATTCTCCCTGACAAACCCCAATAAAGTCAAGAAAATCTGTCTCAGTTTCAGAATTTAAGTTGACTGGTCTTCGTGAATGATTACATTGAATACCACAGGGAAGAAAACACCTGTCTTTACCCCTTCTGAGATCCTGGGAGAAACATTAGGTATGTGACTGGTGAAATCCCTCAATGCCTTTGACATCAGTTCATATATCTTAATATTATTACTATTTAGAACTAATATCATTTTAAGTCTAATATTACTATTCATATACCAACAATCCATCAACCATTTTACAGGTTCAGCCCATCCACCTTTTTCTTCCATATTTCTTACAATATCTTAATGGCTACCTGCTCTTGCTTTCTGTCATTTTAATCTATTATTTAAAGTGAGATTAAAAATATTTCTATAAAACAGTCTGATTACATCATTTTTATCTAAATATTATTTAAGTTATTGGTGTAAATTTCAATCTCCAAAGATAAAATATCCCCAAATTCCTTAATTTAGTGCTTGATTCTATAATCCAAGCTAGTTTATTTTCACTTCCTAAGTTACACAACAGAATTGGAATTCCTCCATGTTGTTCGATGTTCACATCATTGTCCCTTTCTTAAGGTTTTAGAGGGCCTCTGATTATATTCAGCATGTTTTTGCTCTTTATTATTTGTTTGCCTAGCTCTTACACCTTTTTCAGGATTCAACTCAATTATTATCTGCTGTTGGGAGTTTACAGACTTTTTTAATCTTGTCATGTGTGTTCGTGTGAACAGACCACCCAACAAGCTTTGTGTGAGCAATAAAGCTTTTTAATCACCTGGGTGCAGGAGGGCTGAGTCCTAAAAGGAGAGTCAGCAAAGGGTGGTGGGATTATCATTAGTTCTTATGGGTTTGGGATGGGCAGTGGAGTTAGGAGCAATGTTTTTTGCAGACAGGGGGTAGATCTTCTTACAAAGCACATTCTCAAGGGTGGGGAGAATATTACAAAGTACCTTCTTTCTTAGGGGTGGGGAGGGTGTATCGTACAACGTACATTCACAAGGGAAGAGGAATATCACAAAGTACATTATCGCAAGGGCGGGGAGGATGTATTGTCACACAGTCAATTGATCAGTTAGAGTGGGGCAGGAATAAATCATAATGGTGGAATGTCATCAGTTAAGGCAGGACCTGGCTATTTTCACTTCTGTGGATCTTCAGTTGCTTCAGGCCATCTGGATATATACGTGCAGGTCACAGGGGATATGATGATTTAGCTTGGGCTCAGACGCCTGACAAATCTGTCCATACAAGTTGGAGTACAGCTCTCTTGTTATGTGTCCACATAACACCTTAAAATTACCTCCTTCAAAATATATATAAACTTTATTGAAATTTTTCAGTTACTTTCTATTTTAACTATGAAAATCTGATTTTTAAAAAGTTAGATGTTGAATCTTATTTGCTTTTAATCTGCTTGGTTTAGCACTATTTTCTGACTCATAGAAAATGCATGCACAAATAATTCTTAAGCAAACTTTCAATCAATCTGACAATAATATTAACTATCTCTCAAGTTAAATAATTTACATAATAATTATACCATCCATTACTATGAATATAAATTTTGGTAAGCCATAGAATTAAGTAATTTACACATGGTATATAAGCTAGTTGTCGTAACAGTTCTTGGAAGTCTGTTCTATCATTATACCATTTAAAAAAAAATTACTTATATGTAGATAGTAATTATTTATATTATTACTTATATGCAGGGTTTTAAAATCTGGAACTTCCAGACTTCCAAGATTAAAAAAAAAAATTGTCTATATAGGCATAAGGAGACCATTTAAGTTGCCAGGTCTATTTAATTAAAAAGTATTAGATCCCAATTTCTGAACTGAGGAAAACACTTAAGAGTGTGTGCTCTCATACATGATTATCTATACTCTGACTGATTGGCTTATTAATAATAAAAAAATAATAAAACAGCAAGAAACCATTAATTCATTTTTAGATGACCCAACTTAAATTTGCAAAACATGTTTTCAAGAACTTCTATAATAAAACATAAACAATTACCCACTGAAATAAAATAATAAAGGATGGAAAAATTAGCTTCACCAAACCCTCAGTGCACATGGCAATTTCTTCTCCCTGATCTAAGGTAACTTTAGGATAAGTAGCATGATGTTGCTGTTATAACTTACAGATCCAAATGTAGTCTACTTTGGTTCTCAGCAGTAAGTCTCATAATAGTTCATCCAATGTGATAATAAAGCAGAATCCCATGAAGCCAGAAAATTTGAAAGTACGCTGTCATTTGGTAAATAGGTCAAATCTAATTATGGGCAAACTCATATTCCTTCCCTAAGGTAATTTGTTAAGTTATTCTAAAGCAGCTGTATCACAGAGGTGAATTCGAGATTATTTTTTAAATGTTAATTTTCATTAGTGATCTGCTGCTGCATATGCAGCAAAATTTATTTCCTTACCACAATGAATGAAATATTTAAGGATAAAGTTAAAATAATAGCATCTATTACACTAAATTCCACAGACCATGACTGAAAAAACAGGCTTTTTTATAAGGTAGAGAAATGTAAGGAAATTCTTATTATCAAGAAAAGAGCAGGAGTTTAGACTTATACAATTACTACCTACATGTAGGTTTTTAAACAATATTTTTAAAATTATGTTTCCATTTTAAAGGTGCATTCATTTTCAGCCAATGGTTCTAAATAGTTCACACAGAAAAAAGTAAAAGTGAGTTTCATCATTTAGATCCAACATTAGGATGGCCATCATGTGTGAAATTTTTCCATTCAACTTCTCTTTTAATCAAATAAAGTTTTGCATCAAGTCGGATTGATGGGATATCATATTTCTATAATGTTTTTGCTACTACTATGGTTTAGTTCAAAGAAAAGATTTTGAGGTCAAATAGACATGAATTTGACTCTTTATATTACCTACTGTTTGTGTGACCTTAGGTATTTTTTTTTTTTTTCTGAGCTTCCATCTCTTCCTTTGGAAAATAATAAAATACTTAATATAATTGTTATTATTAAAATATAATGTATAAATATACCTAACACATAGAAGCAGCTTTTTAAATGTTAACCTGTTATCAGTAAGTTTCCATTTGAGTTCCATTGTGATTTTTGAATTCAGCAATTAAATCTCTTTAATTTGCATATGTTAACTTTAGATTGATGAGTTGTATTCAGACAGAGATAAATCACAATAAAACACAAAGTGTGATGATGAAAACCAAAAGCTTAGGAATCATCGTCCTTGGGAAAAGTGATTGAGTGATTTAAGATAGTGATTTGAAGATTGATTATCATATTATGATGAAATCGTTAGAACATACATTAGATTTTTTTGGTTCTTAGTTTCCTCACCTATATATGGTTGCCAAAAATATTTTTTAAGAGTCCTATAATATGTTAATGTGAATTGCATAAGTAAATAAAACAAGTAAATAAAACACACATAAATTTTGTTTACAGATTTATTTGAATTTAATTAAAGTAATGGCAAAGTGATTTCAAAAACACTCAATGCAAATGTATTTTCATTGAGATGAGTTACACTATCACTTAAAAGCATTTAATGGGCACCTAAATCCTGAGAGTTGAATTTACTTGAGAAAATTATGGTTGAATTTCTTTCTAGGCTAGAACCTCATTTTATCTTTACCCTTCATTATTGGTATACTTTTCACATTATTATAAAGGTCAGCAGAACCCACAGAGTAAAAGGAAATTAATGGATTTTGAATCAGGAAATTAAAAAAAAAAAAACTGAACTTTACTTAGAATTCTATAGTGGCCCTTTTCAGTAATGTTTCAGGGAAGAACTTACCAGTGAAATTTGCAGAAGAACTTATGTAAATAGGGTAAAGCACTTTTATGAAGTGGGTTTTAAACATTAGCTTTCTCTTCTATCCAGTTCAGTATATTGAGATAATAGCTATTAACTCTCACTTTCTCTCCACATATTCATTCATAAACAGACACCCTCAGATACACACATATACACAAATATACCTACATATAATGCTCATATAATGTAATGCATGTACATAATGTATACTATATATGAATATGCATTACTATTTTTAATGTTTTATTTTCTTAGGATAAATGATAATTTGCATTCATACAACATGTTGCAGTGTTCAATGAAAGTTAAGTATATTTTCAACCACTATCTCTACTATTTTGGAAAATAGCATCAATTAATTATAAAATGCTGATCAATTTTGATTTATCATTTTTGATTTGCCCAGTTTGACTCTTTTAATATTCTTAGATACATTGTATTACCCATTTGCTCCTCTTTTTATATTTTCTATTTTAATATTAGTATTATTTTTAAAGCTCACTCTATGGTCAATATTGTTTTCTTCTACGTGTCATTTGGTTTTGTATCATAACCACATTTCTAGAGGAGACACATTTATAGAAAAATGCAGTTTAAAATGTATATATACCCTTTTCCTTCTAAAATATGTTGAAAAGTACCAAACTGAAAATGTAGAATATGTGACTAAATACAAACATAACATTTATTTTCTACAAAAGAGCTACAGAATTTTCAATATTTTATTGTTATAAACCTCAGTGTATACAGTATAAATCTGAAGATAATCTTATGCTTAAAGCTCCTATGTACTATTTAGTTGTGAAAAAGTAGAAAATCCTGTTAGATGTGACAACACTGACAAACTTGGTGGACACTCTTAAGTAAAATAAACCAAGCACAAAAAGACAAAAACTGCATGATCAAACCTTTATGGGGAATCTCAAAGTCAAACTTGAAGTAGAGAGCAGAATGCTGATTCCCAGGGGCTGGTGACACTGATTGTCAAGTGGGGAGATTGTGGAGATGTTGGCCAAAGAATATAAAATTTCAGTCACACAAGAAAGGAAACCATCAGATCTATAGCGAAGCATAGTAAAAAATCGTTAATAAAAATGTAGTGTGTACCAGAACATTGCTAAGAGTAGATTTTAAGTGTTCATACCACAGATAAATATGTGAGGTAATGCATGTGTTAATTAGCTTGTTGTAGCCATTTCACAATGTGTACGTTTCAAAACATTCTGTTGTATATCATAAGTACATGCAATTTGTATTCATCATTTTAAAACCCTCTACATTACATTTAGAAAACAACCTCCAGTATAAATATATCATTAAACTAGTTTTAAAATACCTGAAATTATAGTTCAAAAGTAAATACTAATTTTCTACTTTTATTTTAGAGTTTCAAAATGAACTATTTCCATCAACACAAATATGTCTGAATGTTGATTCCACAAAATATTTCAATTAAGATATAACATCAGTTAGGTTTAACCGGACATCTTACATTTATTTTAAGTAAACCGACACATAAATTCACCCATACTGTTTGTGTAATAGACTTGTTACCGGTGATAGAGATCCAAGTTACTGGCAGCATATCCCTACCGGGTCCATAGCAACTTTCGTCCTTGCTTCCTCAGACGAAAGAATTCAACTGAGGGGCATAAAGCAGAAAAAGAGACTGNTGAACTATTTCCATCAACACAAATATGTCTGAATGTTGATTCCACAAAAATATTTCAATTAAGATATAACATCAGTTAGGTTTAACCGGACATCTTACATTTATTTTAAGTAAACCGACACATAAATTCACCCATACTGTTTGTGTAATAGACTTGTTACCGGTGATAGAGATCCAAGTTACTGGCAGCATATCCCTACCGGGTCCATAGCAACTTTCGTCCTTGCTTCCTCAGACGAAAGAATTCAACTGAGGGGCATAAAGCAGAAAAAGAGACTGAGGCAAGTTTCAGAGCAGGAGTAGGAGCTTATTAAAAAGGCTTTAGAACAGGAAAGGAAAAAAAAAAAAAAAAAAAAAAAAAAAAAAGAAAAAAAAAAAAAAAAAAAAAAAAAAAAAAAAAAAGAAAAGAAAAGAAAAGAAAAGAAAAGAAAAGAAAAGAAAAGAAAAGAAAAGAAAAGAAAAGAAAAGAAAAGAGAACGATTGTAAGAGATCCAAGTGGGTGCCTGAAGGCCAAAGAGAGAAAAAAAGGGTCTTTGATTTTGATCCCAGGACTTTATAGGTTCGCCCCTTTCCCATGATTCTTCCCTTATGGTGGGCTTTCTGTATGCAGGTGCTCTCCTTCTCCTTGGAAAATGAGCAGGACAGTGTATTTAGGGAGTTATACACATGCCCATCTGAGGCTTTTTTCCCTTTTACGGTGGCGTGTGCCCTGGAATGTCATGCGTGGCCATTTTGTCTCTTAACACGCATGCCCAAGAAGCTACTTCTCCCTGGGGTCTGCATTCAGTTAACACTTTTAATGTTAACAGGTGTGGACTATCAGGAGATTGTCTCTCCATAGCTGCCAAATTTTCACTTTTTCTATAATTGCTGAACCATAACCCGACATTTCTGGTGGGTTGGAGAAGAGGTCCCTCCTGTCCCCCTCATGCCTATCTATCTACCTATTACAGATCATTATTGCAAAAATAGAGATGCAAAAGGTACGTTGAATATTCTAAGGTCTTAAAGCTTAAATGTTTACTGCTACTTGTTTATTTTTCAAAAGTGCAAAATATGAATTCCATGGATATAATTAGTGTAAATGTAATGAAAATTTAAACTTACCCCATGGCCTCTTATAAAATTATTTCTGTGCTTATGCTAATTCAGAGTATATATTGCAATACCAATTTCTCCATCAATAGCAATTAATAGCAAAATAAAACCATAGTATTTTCTGTGATATAGATGAAAACTTTAAATACGTACTTGATTTACTTTCTAAGTTTTAATAACTTAGAAAGTTATTAAAGGCACGTATAAATAAACATGCTTTTGATCTTCGTGTATCAAGTTAGAGGAGAGAATACATGATTTTTCTTCTGAAAATGTTTAAGAATATCTCATAGTTACTAAGCTTGGCAGAATATTTACAAGAACTACTCAATAACATTGTGTAGCCAAGATTTTAAGAGGGATAATCTTATAAATACTATATATATGTCAAAATATCACCTACAGAGATTCATGACTATGGAACAAAAAGATAAATTGAATTCACATTATTCCAGATTTCCTTTAAGCTCTCAAACTAGCTTTACATGATATTATTTTGTCACCAACATTTACAACTCCAGGGTCACTTTTCTTTCTCAAACCACAGTTCTAAAGATAAGCTAAGCATTTTGACATGGGTATGGTTCTTCTTCAGATAATCATTATAGCTTTTGATTTGCTTAAGATCCTTCAGTTGAATTATATAATTTGGGGGATAAATTGGCATGATGGTCTCCTCATTAGCAGTTGCTAAATGATGTGATCAGTAAGCTTCATCTCAGTCTTTATGTCACATTCATTATACTATTTATCTCATGGTTGGCTCTAATTTATTTATGCTCACAAATTGGCATTGCTATCATGTTGGAATGGGCAAGAGCTTACAATGAGAACCACTAATATTAAGTATACTGCAGAGACAATATTCTTTAGAACTTTGGGATTAAAGATTAATTTAATAATCATTTACATTTCATTAAAGGAAACAGAGAATTGCAATTAATTTGTCCACTTTCCAAATAATAGCCTTAATCTATTTTATTTTAATTTATATTTTAATTACTTGATGTTACCTATATTATATTTCCCTTCAAATCATCTAAATTTTATTTTAGCGTCTTCTAAATTTATAAAATCTGGAAGAAATAATTAGATTAACTAAGTGTTTATAATTGTTAACATAAAAAATATATTTTAAATTAGCATAGGCCTTTATATTTTAGAGATTTTCACATTTTAAATTTATCCTTTTGGTTTTAGTAAGTTTTCCAAGAACAAAATACTGTTTCAGCAGACAGTTTTAATCTTCATTCTAGCAACCTCATGAAGATCACGGTATATCGCTGATAGGTTTTAACAAATACACAAATTTATTTTCATCCCTAATCAAACAAAATAGCAAAATGTCATAAAAGAATGAGAAGTTAATATCACTATTAAATTTTCCATTTTCAAGCAGTCTAAACCACAAATACATACTCATTTTTATTTGTTTTTATACTGATTTTGCTCCCTCCAATACAACTCTGCTCCAATTATGCACAAAGTTTTAAATATAAATGGGAGCATAATAAAGAAGTAGTTCATGTAATTCTATGGACTCTAAAGTCTTAATATATGTGCTGATTTATATTTATAAAAAAATTCTATTTTTTTATAAATCAAGGTGACATTGACATTAAATCTATTTCTAAAATTAATTCTTTAAAATTAAAAAAAAATCTAAACATAATGCAGTGGAGACAAAATGAATAACAAAACAAACCTTTAAAAACAGAAGAAAAATTAGAGAGGTGAGACTAGTATTTAGAGCCCCTGTACCCTTGCTGCTGACTGCACAGAAGAAATTTTTTGGAAGTTGAGTATCTAAACAGCAGTCTTTATGGGGCAAAAATAACACCTTAAAGAACAGAAGCAGACATAATCTTAAATACATGAAATGTATCACATTTAAATTCAGAACTCAACAAAACTAGTTAGTCATGACTGAGAATAAAATAACATAATTACAAAACAAGTAGCAATAGACAATAGAGCCAGAGCCAAAGGATATTCATGTAACAGCATTACCAGGCACAGATTTTAATAAGCTTACAACACTTGAGGTGAAACATGATATTCAAAATTTCACATTAAAACTGAAAACTATAAATGTAAACAAATAGATATTTCAAAGTTAAGATACAGTGAATAAAGTAAAATTCTGAATAATGGGTTAATGGCAGATTGAACAGGTTAAGAGAGAATTAGTAATTTGAAATGTATGTTAGAAGAAAATATTCAGAGTAAATCAGACAAAGCAGGATATATGATACAAAAGAAAGTATGAAAAACAGATACAGTTGTTAGGTAGGTAGGTGGGCATTAGCAGCTGGGAGGGAATGAGAAAGGAAAACAGAAAGGCTGTCACTAAGACAGCCCCTGGCCTGCTGAAGTTTAGCCCTAAGACCCTCCTATTTCCACCTTTATGGATGGAGTTTTTGATAAAGTCTGTGGCCAGCACAACTGGTAGAAGAAGAAACTAGGGCACAGGTGGAGATGTCCTAAAATGAAACATGCTCGGTAACCTAAAACTGTATCTTTGAGTTAAGCCTAAACTCATTACACCTTCATTATAGTAAAATTTACATGTGGTTTTGCCCCAAAGAGGGCTTTTCTTAATGAATTATGGTTTCAAACATGTACATTTTATACAACCATAAACTGACAATCAACTATCATCATCCTGTCACTCAGAGCCTAAACCTCGACTCCCCACGACAAACTGCATGAAAGCACTTTCAGCTCTGTAAAGCAGTGCTGATTTCACTTCGCAGAAATCAGTCTACTCTCCCTCTGAGAGTGTATTATTGTGCTTCAACAAACTTTGCTTTGAGCTTACAATTTGGTGTTAGTCTGTAATTCTTTGCTTACTATCACAAGAACTGAGATTGCCGGTCCAGAGCCCTGGATCTGTTAATTTCCTTCATTAAAGAATCCATTCCAATGCAGAATTCCTGGTAGCATATTTCGTATATCTTTGGTATCTAAAATAGAGAAAAGAGGAGTGGAGGTAAAAAGCAATATTTGAATAGATAATGGTTGATAAATATCTAAAGTTAGAAATAGACAATAAGCAACAGATTGATGAAACCCTTATAATCCCTAAACAAAAACAGACTTTTATATTTAAGCATCTATATTGAAAGTAAAATTTAAAATTCAAATTTAAAAACAATATATCTGAAACAGCAGATGGAAAATTATTATCTTCAAAACAATTAAAGGTAATGTTAAATATCACTCTTTAACCAAGCAATGAAAATCACTTAAATAAAATAAGTTGATTCTAGCTTAAGGTTCAAAGAATATGAAAAACAATTATAGAGAACAAGCAAACGAAAATGGTTAGGGAGTAGCAGGAAAGGAATTCTATAAAGGTGATATTGTTTCTTAACTCCCTGTTTCCCCCACTGATAATCTTATGTTTCCTTTTCTGTGAGGCAGGGAATTTATGAAAACTCATTCTCTATGAGTAACTACTAATGTAGTTTCCCATTGCCTGCTTTCATCCCCCATGTAAATTAACAGAAGGAAATTTCCGAAAACAAAAAAATATATAGTATATAAGTGGTGTATGCTGAGACAAGATGGTGTAAATTTCACAAAGTGTGTTCTCAGATTGTATGACAAAGTATACTTTATATCACATATGTAAATTCGTATTGTAGTGCTCTGGGAGTGATAGAAGCAAGAGGCAGAGAAATTCTAGGCAGACAGCGCCTGGTCTCCAGCAAAACCCCACCTTTGAGCTGAAAAGCCTGAAACCTGCAGCCAGAAGTAAAACTTCAATCCCTGTTTGCCTGCTCTCTCCTGATTGTTTCTTCCTGAATAATGTCTTTCTACCGACTGAATGTTGTCTTTTCCAAAACTACCTACAGTCCACCCGCCCCTATCCTGCACCTATAAATACCCGAGACTCTATTGTTCGCAAGAAGCAGCTTGACTGGAGAGAGATGACTGGATTTTGGAGGGATGACTAGGCTTTAGAGGGGAGATGGCTTAACTTGGGAGAAAAGCTGGCCAGGGACGGCCAGACTTCAGGGGAAATGACGTGACTGTGCCGCCTACTCTCCAGCTCCCATCTCCATTGAGAGCGATTTCCATCACTAAATACAATTCCCTGCCTCCACTATCCTTCAAGTGTCCATGCAACCTAATTCTTCTTGGATGCCAGGCAAGAGCCCAGGGTCCACCGAGTGTGTTTACCCAAAAAGGCTGTCACACCGGCCCTTTGCTCTCACTGATGGAGGGCAGCTGTCCCACACAATGAGGCAAGGGGCCCATTGAGTTGATAATGCACTGCTGTCCATGGACGGCAGGGCTAAAAGAGCATTGTAACACGCTTTCTGGTGCTTGGGGGTGTCAGAGGCACCCCCACCTGGGCACTTCCATGGGGCCCACATGGAGCCTGCTTCTGCCAGTGCCCAAAACTGCCGGCTGGATCCCACACTCGTTTGCCCATGCTCGGTGTGGCTGTGGGGACTACATGAAGCCTGCTCCTTAAGGCACCCAAAGCAGCAGGCTGGATTCTGCACTCGCTTACTCACATGCTCCCTCCCTCAAGAGGTTGGGTGCGGCTGGCTGAGTAAACAGGGCACCCTGTCATAGGTCCAAAGAAGGAGTCGAGAAAAAAATCCTGCATCAGGAGCATTTCAAAATATATAATGAAAAAGGAATTGTATTACTGAGGTGTATGTGAAGATATGATGAAGAGTTTTAAGACTGTGGATTGAGTCCCAGTCTAAATATGAGCTTCCCATCTGAAATCACAAAGACAGAAACATGATGTTGCTGTTTAAAAGTGAAAATAGTATCAAAACATCTTATGTATCCCATAAATATATACACCTAGTATGTACCCACAAATTTTTTTAATTGAGTTAAAAAAATTCCCATGGAAGAAAAAAATAAAGGTTAAAAAATGTAAGTAAGTGTGAAAATAAGGGTATCTCATGTGGCAATAGTGCCATTATCTACTTTGGTTTATAGAATTAATGCTAGCAGAAATGTGAAATCTAATGATGATTCCAAACAAATGTGAAAGGCCAGCTAGTTGAAAGTATAGATTTAAAAGTTATAGTTGAAAAGTTTATACAGCAAGGATGTTGTAATATAGAAACAACACTATACACAATCACAAATTTATCAAAAGTCAAAGCTGTCAAATACATAAGTCCATACCACTTCCAGTTACCATGACTATTGTGGCTTTGTTTAAGAAAGTTACTATTTATCTGTTTGCTCACATAATATTATATACATTTTCTTTCTTTTATTCACATACTACATATAGTAGGTTGATAGATTTTGAAGGTGCCCACTTTCATCCATTTAAACAAGTAAGGCTTCGTCATGGCAAAAAGTGTTAGGAATTGTTAATCAACCCAGCTGTGTGGATTATGTCATTAATTTTTTTGAACCTACTACCCAGTCCTTAGGAAATGGGACAAATACAGGTAGTGTATGCTGAAATCGACTGGTGGAAATTTGAGAATGGGGGTGGGGTGGGGATAAATATCAAGTGAAATAGCCTAGAACAGTTCAGAGTGTGGAGTCTTCCCTAGGTGAACTACTAAAGCTGAACAGTCAGAGGACGTGATATAAATCAGGATGCAAATTACATGAGAGAAAACAAAACAAAACAGAAGACTGGGTAATGACATAAATAGATAAGCTTGACCAGCGTTGTGATGTTTTGCTCTATTGGACCATATTTTAAATGTAGACTACTACCACTTGAATATTGAATCTAGTATACGTTTAGACGTTGTTCAATGTAGAGAAGACTCACTAACTTTTAAAATAACTTTGTAATTATAAAATTGTATCCTTGGAGTGAATTATACTTAGATTGAAGGTATAATTTTATAGAAGACTAGTGTGACCCCAAAAATGCAAGGACACTAAATAAGTCAGCAATGTCAATCATAGACTACATAGTAAAATATTAAAATAAGATGTTTTAATTGGAAAGTAAAATAAGGACTTGAAATGATATTGAAAACAATTCTAGCTAGACTGTCAAAAAAACCTTACACTGCTCTTATCTCAAAGACCCTGCCAGAAGCCACTGTCCTCACACTGCCTAAGGACAGACCAATTAAGAAAATGCAAAAGTGTTTTGTAAGTTAGATAAAGAAAATGATACTTCAGATCTATGATAACCTTATTATTTCAAGATAATGCATTCGGATTTGAGGTCTCCGAAAAAGGAAACATTTGTTCCAGGGACACTATCATAAAAACATTTTCTGTCAATGAGTTAATCTCAGAAGAGAAGGTTTTGTCCCTGGTGATCCACTCTGCCCTTCTCTACTTGTCAATTTACCTGTCAAAAGGGAAATAGTATGGAGATTGGCCCTTATCTCAACATATATCATAGAAGTGTAGGGGAGAAGCTGAATGCAAAGTGAAAATTGCAGAACAAAATCATCAATCTTATGTGCAAGTAGATTAGTGTAGATGGCAGTTTATCACATCTGGATGAAGAGGGTTGCAGGTGGCCTTCAAACAAGCAGCTTTAGGAAGGAAAAATCAAAGTTCAGACTAGAGATCTGAGTGGTAGGAAAAAAATGTAATTACTGGTAGACCATTAATTATCTGAGAATTTCTGTTTAACTAACTTAAGAGGACAGTGATTTGAAACCATATATAATATATATATATATGTATTGATTTTTTTTTTTTTTTACCAATTAACACACAAATTCCAATCTAATAATAGTAAAACCTAATGTTCATGGAGTGATTGCTTTGTGTCAACCATTGCTATATAGAACACTTAACATTACTCATTTAATAATTATGACAAATTTGTGATGGAAGTATACTACTATTAATTATAATCGCATCATTATTTCACAAGTGAGAAAACTGAGTCACCAGGAGATTAAAGTATTTTCCCGATATTGCACAGCAAATAAAGGAAAACCTAGAATTCTATCCCAGATATTCAGGGTCTAAAAATCATGCAACTATAAACTGCATTATAATGATGCAATTATGGAAAATATCAGAATTTTGTATGAGAAATTTAGGTTAACTCATAAATTACAATTTTACTACAAGAAATCAGAAAAATAGGTCAAAATATTAATTTATGGTTACATATTACAATATCAACATCCTTAATAAAATCATTAAAAATATTTGAGAGTTGTGACTAAGGATAATTTAATTAAATACATAATAAAATATATCTTAGCCATGACCTTAAATTGAATGAGAAAGTTCTACATTTAATAAGTAACAAAAATATAAAAGACACGTGCCACTGCACTCCAGCCTGGGCAACAGAGAGAGACTCCATCTCAAACAAACAAATAAACAAACAAACAAAAAAGACAAAATATTTTTCATAAAGGTGGCTCACTAGGTTTGGCAGTTAAAACTTGAGTTCAGAGCTACCAAGAAAGTCAAATCTAAAGGGTCAAAATGTCAGGGAAAAAGAAATTTTAAAAGAAAGAGTTTTGTTTAAAAGTTCACCTGTATATAGTTATAATACATATATTTTCTGTATTATATGAAAATAGGTATGTATGTGTAGGATATATGTATGAAGAGATACATATGTGTAGATACAGTATGCATATATACGAACACATATACATACACACACACATATATTATTTACGTGGGATCATTTTGGTGCTGCTTCACCAGCTCGAAATTGTGGCTGTGGCACCCCTGCTAGGGCTTTTCTCAGCTCTGGGCTCACCACTGGGTCGCTCCACCCACTTAGCCCAGTGAGGCTGTGGTCGGCTCAGGCTACCAGCCCAGATCCTGCGCGTGTGCGGGAAATCCACATTCAGCCCCTTGCTGAGCCAAGAGTGCTGTGGGCGGTTTTCACTTTTGGTGCTGTCGTTTAGATATGGGGAACGTGGTGGTGCTTAAAAACAGATGACAGCAACTGTGGAGCCCTAAGGGATGTTATGGCTCTTGCCTGGGGTGACCCAAGGTTTGAGTCCCCCAAAAATGTCTCAGCTCTCCCTCGTTCCCACCACCCTCATCATGGCAATATGCCCCCTCATCATGGGGGGCATATTACAGCTAGTTTGTGTAATAACTTGTTCATTTCTGCCACTTGCAACTTGGCAATCAGGGGCGTGTTACAGCTCTGCCTGTGGAAGTCCTGAAGTCTGGGCCCCAAGAAGGGTTACAGCTCTTCACTACTATAGTCTTATGAATGGGTATGTGTGGCTCCCAGCAGCTTTTTCTCTCCTGTTGCTCAGTGAGTGGGAGAGAGGATTACAGTGTTACAGCTTTTTTGCACCTGTCATTTGGCAAGTTCCAGGCTCTTGTTCCATGACCAAGAAGAATGAGGTTACACAGACACTGGAGAGTGAGAAAGACAAGGAGGATTTTTACTGAGTGATAGAAAAGCTCTCGACAGTGAGAGAGGACCTGAGGTTGGTAGCCCAACGTGTGACTGAATCCAGGTTTTCATGGGCTCAGAATGAGGGACAGCATGCCGATGGGCCCATAGGCGGGCCTGGGAAAAGCACCATTTGATTGACTAAAAGGCATTGAAGAAGTTTTCACTTCCATCGTGGACTCTACCTGGAACTGGAATCTCAGTTTTCAGGCTTTAAGCTGTCTTTGGATTGAAGGTTGGGTTGCACCAGGAACCTGACCCTGTCTGCCCAGGAATTTGTCCATCTCCTGCTGCTATCATTATTAGTAGAACACCCAGGACTTGTTATAAAATATGTAGGCTCAAGAAAAAATGAATGGAAGGATGAGCACTAGTACATCCTTTCGTTGTGTTTTTACTTCCTTGATTACTCCTGAGATTGAATCAGTTTTTCGATTAGCCATTTGTGTTCTGTAACTTGCTAAATGTTTTTTGCACTTTTTTATGTGGAGATTTGTTTTTATTTATATGGTCTCAAAATATTATAAATAACAACTGTTTGTATATCCATTTTAAATATTTTCCTGTTATTGATCTTACAGCCTTTTTCTTTTTTGTGTTTTGTTTTTTTTTTTCTGTTTATAAAAGTAATACGTAGTTGTTTGGTGTAGAAAATCGGGAAATTGCATAAAGCACAAAATTAAGTAAATAAACTTTGTCGAAATGTATAAATAAATAAACATTGTCCTAACTGCATCCAATTACATCAAGTGGGGAAAAAAAAGGAGCCCTGAAAAATAACTTAATGTGCTATCTTACCTTATTAGGAAGCATAACTGTGAAGAATTAAGTCTTTAGCAATATATTATCTCCAATTTTTACCTTTCTATTCTATTTGTCCAGTGCTATAAGTCACATTATTTATTTTTAACTTTTCCTCTTCTTCAAAGAATTAATGAGTTCATGTGGCATGAACTCTACAGGTCATAAATAACAACCAGGAAATCATTTGTGTGGTTACCTACACATTTAGCATGAAACAGATATGAGAGGCAAAAATGGAAGCTTGAAATGAACTAGAATTATGCAGGTCCCTTTATAGATGCTGCACCGTTAGAATTTATTGGTTTCCTGCTTCAATTCCGCCCTTCTATACCCTGTTTTATGATGTTGGGTCTGCTCCTCTGAAACTGACTTTTCTCCTTTGCCAGCTGCTCTGTTAGGCTTTGCTAGTAGGCAGTGATAAAGGAAAGCTGCAAATAAGGAGTTATAAGAAAAAGACCTGCCCCTTCCTGTTGACCTCCTATTGGCTCTATTTCTGCTTGCCGTTTCTCTGAGTGCCACACCTGCCACACATCACTCCAGAAGAAGCATGTCCTTCCCACAGCAGGAAGAGACTACAGTTGTCAATTTTTCTACCACTTGCAGAACTAGATTCAGTGTTCTTTCTGAGATGACGTCTCAGTCTCAAAGGGCCCTACTTCCTGATCAGTACAATACCTCCAGATAAACAGTGCCTCTTCCTGAGAAGTTAAAGCCAACCTCCACAGGCATTTTCTTTAATAATTTCTGCTTCTTCTGTTTTTTTTTTTTTTTTTCCTCAATCCTAGAGATGACTCTGCCAGCAGTATGATCTCCATAATACTTTATTGTTTACCTTTTAATCTTACTGTCACAATTTCCTTAACAATACATTTGTATTATACAATATTTTTTTTTTCCTTTCAAATGAGTAGTGTGATTTACTCACCTATCAAACTGATAAAGATATGGTCCTCCTTTCTCTTCAGTTCTCTTCAAATCTCTTGAGTTCCCTTGCTGTTTCTCATTTACCATTCTTATATGTGTTGGCCAGTCTTTGTTGTGATTGTCAGTGAACAAAGGACTCTACGGATGCTTAATCAATCGCGTATTCTCATCCTCTGTTTCTTTAACCATATTCTTCAGGGTAGGTAAAGCCACAGTAAAACCTGCATTCTGTCATACATCAGTGTGATTTTCTTTTCTTCTTTTTTTCAATGTCAGCACTGTTTTTGCAATAACTTCTGTTATCATTATGAAAGAAAACTCTTCAAGCAATCAAAATGCATTGCAAGAAAAAAGGCTGCAGTGAAATAAGCAGGACATACGATAGAACACAGGACTCACAAGGGAATATATGTGATATAACCATTATGTAAGGCGATAAAATCACTTCAGATAATGATGAATTCAAGAATAACTTTAGCAAGTTGGTGGGCACCAAGGTCAAGCATAAAGAAGAAAAGAGATTGGTCAGCGGTTTGCCATTATATACACTTAGCACGGCATTACTACCTTGGTTTTAGCTGCAATGAAAGTAGGTCTTTATAACCAAGAAAATTACAAGTTTTGTTTGAAACTGTTCTGTGTGAGAGACATATTGGGCCTTTAAGCAGAAATGTTAATTTGACACTTAAACATAGGTTTCTGTGGCATAGGACAAGCAAGGGTCAAAATTGAAGGTAAACCTATATACACATTTCATCAAGTAGCTAAGCATAGTTATACAAAATGACAGTAAATAATATATAATGTGCCTCTGATATTGATTTCCAATACCTTGCTAACAGAGAACTATTAGAATGGTTCTGCACTAGCACAGCCTGTATGTGTCTTTTCACTGTGCATGCTTGGCTCCTTTCCTCCAAGGCATTCCATGCTATTTTCATCTGTAACATCCTGTTCTGATTTTTGTTTCCTTGAGACAAAACATCTATTTTTCTTACATTAAAATATATTACAATTTCTGAAAGTAGAACAATAACCAAAAAGTATTTCTCTCTTCTGATAATACATGATTTAAGCTTTTACTATTTGAGTTTTAGAATCTATTTTGTTAGGAACAGCTTGGCTATATAACTACATCTCCCTTTTGTTTCTGGATTTTCCACATCCTGAATAAAGACTATGAGCATCCCTAGTATAGGAGAATCCAACTTCTCGACTAAATTTTAACTGAAAAGTGATTTTTGTTCTTGATCAGGAACATGGAAGTTATGATATATTATCTGTTTTATTATCTGAACTCCATGGAAGCAGCAATTCTATATTTTGCAGTGTAATTACTTCACATAATAAAGTGTGTGCACTGTTCTCCACAAATCCAAGGCAAACAAGTCTCAGCAGTAGTTAACCAAATTTACATGGTGATGGTAAACTTGTGGAACTCAGCATTAATAGTGATCACAGTTTAAACACTTATATAGCTTCAGCCAGTTTTCCTTCCAGGAATGAAAAGAGGCAAGTCAAAAAAAAAAAAAAGAAAAAAAAAAAAAAAAAAAAAAAAAAAAAAAAAAATTCTGAGAACATTTAAAGGTTAATAGGCTCTCTGATTAACAAAAAAAAAAGAAAGAAAGAAAGAAAAAAAAAGGTGTGTTTTTTTCTTTATAACAGTTTCCTTCAAAACGACAGTAGCTTTCCTTTATTTACTCTTTATTCGTTAAAATTCCTTTGTTATTAAAAATGTTAAATCATTTACATAATTAGGAAATAAAACATACACACACTTCAACTACCCACCTGCCCACAGACATACTATTGTAGATGTTGGTTTAATTGTAATCAGATTTAAAGGACCCTCTTCCCACTTTTATGAATTGGGATTTTTAAAAAGCAATAATAGACAGTATTATTTTTTTTTAAGACAGTTTCTCTCTTATTGCCCAGGATGGAATGCAGTGGTGTGATGTTGGTTCACTGCAACCTCTGCTTTCCGGGTTCAATCGATTCTCCTGCCTCAGTTTCCCGAGTAGCTGGGATTACAGGTACTGTTACCGTGCCCCGCTAATTTTGTATTTTTAGTAGAGACAGGGTTTCGCCACATTGGCCAGACTGGTCTCAAACTCCTGACTTCAGGTGATCCACCCACATCGGTCTCCCAAAGTGCTGGGATCACAGGCATAAGCTACCATGCCTGGCCACAGTAGACAATAATTTTTATCATGTCTAGACAAACATTCCTTGAAAAGTGAGATCATTTTTTCCCAAGACACACTGCATTCTAAAAGTTGATTTGCATTTATAAATATGATATATCTGTCAAAATAAAACAAGAAAAACAATATGAAATGTTCTGTTCTTGCAGTTGTTCTTATTGTAGCTCATTTAAAATAAATTCAATAGCCATTCTAACAGGTGTGAGGTAATATGTCTTTATGGTTTTAATTTGCATTCCCCTAATGATTAGTGATGTTGAGCATTTTTCACATATACCTGTTGGCCTTTTTTGTGTCTTCTGTTGAGAAACGTCTATTCAGATGCTTTGCCCATTTTTATATCAGGTTGTTTTCTTGCTATTGAGTTGTTTAAATTCTTATATTTTTGGATATTAACTTTTTCAGGCATATAGTTTGCAAATATCAGATGTATGATTCTTCCATTCTGTAGGCTGTCTTTTCACTTTACTGAGTGTTTCCTTGGCTGTGCAGAAACATTTTCTTTAATGTCATCTCATTTGTCTGTTTTTGCTTTTGCTGCCTGTGCCTTTATGTTCCTGTTCAGAAAATCATTGCCTAAACCAATGCCGTGGAGTTTTCCCTAGTGTTTCCTGCTAGTAATTTTACAATTTCAGGTCTTGGGTTTAAATTTTTGATTTATTTTAAAATGGTTATTACTAAAAGACAAAAAATAACAAGTGTTGGTGAGGATATGAAGAAAAATAAACTCTTACATACTATTCATGGGAATGTAAATAGTTATAGCCACTATAGAAACCAACATGAAGTTTCTTCAAAAAATTTACAAAGGAAATAAAACCAATACGTTGAAGAGATATCTGCACTCTTGTATTTATTGCAGCACTATTCACAACAACCAAGATATGGAATTAACCTAAGTGTCCATCAATAGATAAATGGATAAAGAAAATGTGCTGTATACACATGAGGAAATACTATTCAGCCTTAGGAAAAAAGTCCTCTCTTTATGACAACTTAGAGAACACTATGTGAGGTAACATAAGTCAGGCACATAAACACAAATACAGCACCATCTCATCTATGAATAGAACCTAAAAACATTCAAATCAGAAGCAGGGTGTAGAATAGCAATTACCAGAGTCTGGGGAGTAGAAAGATTGGTCAAAAGATACAAAACTTTATTTAGAAGAATAAGTTCAGAAGATGTATTGTACAGCATAGTGACTATAGTTAACAGCAATATCTTGTATACTAGAAAATGGCTATGAGAATAGATTTTTGGGTCCTCACCACAAGAAATGATAAGTATGTGAGAAAATATAAGTGTTAATTTTCTTGATTTAGCTATTCACAATGTATACATAAAACATCGTGTTGTATATCATAAATATATACAATTTTAGTTTGTAAATAAAAATAATTTATGTATGTACTATTAATTAGGGTATCTTTTATTTTAATAGCAAATAAGTATGAATTGAGTAGTTTAACAAAACATTATAATTTTCAAGCAATGACACATTTTACGGTGGGGACAATAAGAATCGTAAATGGAACACTATTAGCATACATGCATGTGTGTTTGTGTGTGTGCATGTGAATAAAAATAGAAACATATTTATACATTTCATTGTGACAGGTATAGAAGCTCCAATATTTATTGGCTAAAATAGACAAAGCGTATTTTGTATCTGCAAGGCTTGTTAAGACTTTTGCTTTTGAATATAAATTGTTTTGCAATATCTTGTATTTCTTTCAGGTTGTGAATGGCTGGTTATTGTAATATTTTATTGAAAATAAGAAACTTTCAAATTCACAGACCATCTTTATTGCAAAATGATAACCTTTCTTTCCTCTTAATTTACTATTCACTATTATTTGATATCATTTGTCTGCTCTCTTCAGTGTTCTGACATTTCTGGCATTCTTCCATGTTCATTTCACTTTTCACTAAGGGAGAGTGTTGGAGAAAAATGTAAGGTACTATTTTCTGGCTTTACATCATACAAAAAAGAAGAGGGAATTATCATGTCTAAAACGTTTAAAGGATATATTTTAAATTATAGGATGTGTTTAGAGTGAGGAAATGAACAGAGGGTCAATAATTGTAAATCAATTATAAATAGAAGATGTCTGGTAGTATTTAGAAGATAATTTAGTTCAAAAATGTTAAACTAAAATCCTTTAGAATTAGACAAACAAATATTAGTTAAGTTTTCTTTAAATATGAGTTTTTTTCTGATAGGCTTTTAATGAATGTAAAATATTTAAAATACATTTTCAAAATGTTTGTTGTAATAAATATATCTTGATAAAATGAGACAGCAAATTATCCTCCCTAACTCACCAAATAATCATGTTTCTTTGTTTCATCTTTACAGGCTACTATAACCTCCTTTAAAATTTTTTAAGTTAATTTTGGCAAAAGTGTCAATTATCTTCCATGTTTATAAAAACCAGTTACAGCAACAGATGCTAAATTGTTGAGCTCTCAGTAGCGGCCAAGGCAAAGAAAACACTACCATATGAGCTTACTAAGGATTAATCAGGGAGTATATATGGGAGGGCCACACAATTACAGAACAGTGATTTACTCAAAAAAGTTTCTATAAACTGTAATAGAATATTTTAGTTTTTATTATTAAAAACAACATAAGCGTATTATATAAATCTTGAAAAATAAAAGGACGGATGTGCAGGGGAAGTCTCTGTAACTCCCGTACCGCAGCAATAATAAATGGGTTAATATATTAAAGATAAATCATAAAACGTATTCCAATGATTGAGCTTGAAAAATGCTTAAAATGTCATGACTCAAATGGCCTTGTCTCATGCAGCATGGGACTTTGTTGTAAAAGTTTAGACACAGGTAGAGAACACACTTATTTCACACAAAGCCTATTTATCAAGGCATACATTATCTGCATTATAAATTATCTATGGATGTAAACTCTCATTCAGTGGACACACACCCAATTACATACATCTTACAATGTTGAAACATGTAGCTAAAGGTGATTGAGATATGAATGATTCTAAAATAATCCCACAATGAATCTGAACCTTGTAAAGTCACCTCAGTTTTGAGTGTCGGTGGAACCTATGAATATCACTATCAGCTATCACTGAAGTGATTATATTACATTATATAGAAAATTGGCTCTAAGAAAAGGGGGAGGCCGAGGCAGGTGAATCACGAGGTCGAGAGATTGAGACCATCCTAGCTAACACGGTGAAACCCCACCTCTACTTAAAAAATAAAAATAAATAAATAAATAAAAATTGGCCGGGCATGGTGGCGGGAGCCTATAGTCTCAGCTACTCGGGAGGCTGAGGCAGGAGAATGGCGTGAACCCGGGAGGCGGAGCTTTCAATGAGCCGAGAACGTGCCACCGCACTCCAGCCTGGGCGACAGAGCGAGACTCCGTCTCAAAAACTAAACTAAACTAAACTAAACTAAACTAAACTAAACTAAACTAAACTAAACTAAACTAAACTAAACTAAAATAAAAAAGAAAAGGAGTTCCCATAGATGCTCCTAACATTATAATTTTGAGTCTTTAAAAGCAGAGTGTTTACTTCAGCTGGTGGCAATTTAAAAAAAAAAAAATGTCTTTTGGGAAAGAAGATATTTTAAAGCCACTTGATTAATTTTACATTCTTCAACTATTGTAAGTTATGTTATCTACGTAGAACATTCTTTCGTTTATAGTATGTAATCACATTACTGTAGCTAATAAATGTTAATGACATCTAATTTGTATTCCCAGAGGGTGTAGTAAAATATTTACAAAATAACTGATGATTGTAAGACATGTCTATGGTTTATATGACTTTTACATGATGATTTTAAGATCAAACTATTATGAATGAGATATGAAAAATCTTTCCAGTGTGAATATTCATATACAGTTTAGAATTCATAATCTCGATAACAATCTTTCAACTAAGTTTGCATTATTTAGTGTTATATATCATAGGATAGAATAAACATAACCATATGACACGTGTTTGTGTGTTGAAACATATATGTACATATTTGTACATATATTAAATGCAAATATATATGACTTTAATTAACTTTACCAACTTTCATGTCTAAAATTTCCTGTTGGGAATTTATGTTCCTGTTGCTCAGTAAATATTGCTAGTTTGACAGCCACCTGTTCTGCTGTCTTTCTGTTGATATGATATACAGCAGTATTCAGTAGCCCTTAGCAGCAAGATTGATGACATTGTTATTCAGCATGTGTTGCAAGTTTTTAGGATATAAGCTAGATGGGATGGACAAATCTACCCAGTCTATTACCTCATTACGTGTTTTTTATAACTGAGAAAGTCATCGTGCCCTCCAGGAGACCATGTTCTTTTATAGAGGCTGAACTGACAAACTGCAGAGAATTCTCTATTGTGTTTGTGTTCCTATTTTTAAGCACCGAAGTAGACTTTTAATCGTTTTAGTATATATATTTTTTCTATTCCTCAGTATAGGTAAGACCAATATACTCTTAAAGTGCTTTTATTTTGTAAGGATATTCCACTATGAGCATTACTTTGAGAGATACCTAATATCTTGTGTGTGTGTGTATATGAACATATATATATGAACATATTTCCATGTTACTCTTTCTTTCCAATAAAACTTGATTTGATATTGATATTAATATTGAGAACATTGGACTTGAGATTTTCTAAGGTACTATTTTGCATCTGTTTCCTCCTATATTGAGAAAGAAACAGTCTGAAACATTAGATGAGTACAAACAGTGCTAGAAAATCTAGTTTTACACAATTGTTGAATAAAATGTATGTTTGTAAATAAATGCATTGCATTTTTACTTGCTTTTATATATCTGCCACAAAATGCTTTTCTTCTTGGATCCCATTTTATTTGTATTAAACTTTCATTTCTTTTGATTTTCTTTTACTGTTTGTCTATTGTTTCATTATCTAAATTAGATTTTACATTATCTTCTCCTTTTGTGACCAATGCCACAATACTATAAACTTTCTTTATACCCTGATTACCCCAATACTGCAATCATCTTTCCCAAATCATCAAATGTTATTTCTCTTATTAATTATATACGTATTGAGTATTGGTTCAAAAATCTTTGCTCTATATGGCATCAACACAGAACAAGGGCCAACTTTATTGTTCTTATGGTTATTATTTTTGACATCAAGAGTTCTTAACAAATTCTCCTGCCTGATTGATGTAATCCTATTTTCTTCTATAATTCATGTAGAAAAAAATTCTCTTCTAGTCATGATGTCTTATCTGCCTCTTAAACCAACCAAATTTATGTTTTCGTGTTTTTGTGATTCACAGTATTGCCTTCCCTTCTCGTTGCGTCCTTTCATGCTCTATCCATCCGGCCACCTAGGTAGCCCGCAAACAAGAATTACAAATGAAATGAAATATAAATGAAATATTTTTTTCAGGAATTTTCAGTAATATGTTAATTCCTGCTCCAAAGTGTCTCTCTTCTCATTTCCAAAGTTAAATTATTAAATGTCAAATTTTAATATTTAAAATCATAGGGAACATTGATATGCATTATATAGTTATTCCATGTTCTAGATTTCACCTCTTGTCCCTACTATCCCCTTCTTTTCACTCCAATAAGTTTGAACTCATAAAAATTATCTGTATTTTACCTGTGTATAAGCACGTATGTGTGTGCGTGTGTATGTATGCTTGTGTTTCCAGAACAAAACAGGGGACACATCCATTCATTCTGAAATAAGTATTTAAGTAGATTTGACCAAATAGTGATGTTCTTAATGATATACTGATTTTTTTTTCAACTAAGACCTTTTCTGATTTCAAACTTGACATTTAGACCAATATGGTGAAACCCCATCTCTACGAAAAATACAAAAATTAGCCAGGCATGGTGGTCTGCACCTGTAGTCCCAGCTACTTGGAGGCTGAAACAGGAGAATTGCTTGAACTGGGGAGGCGGAGGTTGCAGTGAGCTGAGATCGCACCACTTCACTCCAACCTGTGTGATAGACTGAGACTCCCTCTCAAAAACAAAACAAAACAAAGCAGAAAATCTTCTGGTATGTCCCATGTCTTTCATACTATAGTAGAAGTAACTTTGCTAAAACTATGTAAGTAAAAAAAACAACCGTTTAAAATATTTTTTCTACACATTTGAAGATTTGGTATTAAAACTCAGATTGCTTTTGAAGTGAGATTAATCATTAGTTTTCAAAAAAAAAAACACTTTTCATATAAAGGTTTTGACATGTTTGCTAAAAGGAAGGAGCTAAGAACTCTTTAAAAACTCTTACATATTTACATGTGATTGAAATTTTATAAAGTCTAACCTGTGATAGAATTTTAAAGTGTTTATTAGAATGATAAAAATCATATTTGTTAGAAAAATCAAAGTTATAAACACAGGAGTAGTTAACTTGGTCACAGCATATAAATAACTTTACGGAAGATAATATAAGGTATCCAGTTCCACTAACTTTCAGAAAATTAATTGCTCATAAATGTTCATGAATTTATGTGTCACATTAATGGACTTGTTTGAACATGCACAAATTATTCATTATTCAACTGCCAGTAATTATGCTGCAGATTTTTCATTTCATACTTCTGCACATAATGTAAACTAACCAATTTGGGTCTTGTCATTGATTCAGAATTCAGCATATAAATATCAGGAAAGTAGTTACTATAGTAATTGTAATTCACCCATTTCTTTATTTTCAAAGACAAGGAGAGTGGAAGATGTATTAGAAAATTTGTATACAGTGATAAATATGAATCTATTTCTCCTGTGTGTATAAAAACTGTAAAATTTGTATGGTTGTGCATCCAATAAAATTGTAGGTATTCAAACGATTATCATAAATGTTAAAGGACAGATTTTGAAAATAAATTGTGTTAATTTAAATCTATAAGAAAAAACAATACACTGATTTGCTAATTAGAATATTTGTTACTATATATTTTGCTTTCATATACCAAATATGTCAAAATTATCCTATTTTAAAACCTCATATATATCATTAAATGTTTAAATAAAAGGAGAACGCTAGGTAACAATTTTAAAAGTATATTAATATTTATGTTTCGTTTTAAGTTTCAGTCACGTGTTGATAAAACTAAAGCATTAAGAATGGTTGGTGCTACTATGGCATTATTTTAAAGAGTGAATTATTCATCGATAAACTCCCTAAAAGCTTTCTTTAGCGTTATGGTGGTGGTAGCTATTGCCTTATATTTTCTTTTTTTTGGGGGGGGGGGGGGGGGGACGGCGAGTAACTGTTGTCGTCCAGGCTGGAGTGCAGTGGCAGCGATCTGGGTCACCTGCAAGCTCCTCCAAAAAAAAAACTCCGGTTTCACGCCATTCTACCTGTAGTCTCACGGATGATCTACAAGGCGCCACGACCAAATCGGCGCCCGGCTAATTTTTTGTATTTTTATAGAGAGATGGGGTTTACACCGTGATTAGCCAGGATGGTCCTCAATCTCCTGACCTCCATGATCCGCACCAGCCCTGGCCTCCCAAAGTGCTGGGATTACAGGCGTGAGCCACCGCGCCAGGCCTATTGCTTATATTTTCAAAGACAATCAGTCTTTGAAAATCTGAATTCTGATAGTCACAGAACTGAAGGAATGAAGACCAATCTTATGACCTCTATTCAGAAGAATCCTACTTAACAGAATAGTGCTATTCTGTAACATTATATTATAACCACATGCTCAGACAGCTTTCATTCCTTATGCCTTGAAACAATGGAGTTGGCTACCATATTGCTAAGATATGTATTTAATTGATATCTTATATTTTTTAATCTAGTCTCCTGCTCTCCATACCTCCTGAGACGCAGACCTGGGAACTCCTGGCCCACTCCATTATAATTAGTATTTAAATAAAAACAAAGGCAATATATTATCAAGGAAATTGTCTGATTCAGGTTCCCATATTTTTATAACAACAGTGAATAATAATGTGCCATACAATTTTATTTCTGAACAAGTTTCATGTACTGCATATATCTTATTTGTGTTGTTAAACTTGTTTGAGGAACATTTTTTTTTTTTTTTTTGGTTTTCTTTGCCACTCCATTTTAAAACCTAAAAGTATCTAAACTGCTTAGAGAATTTTGTTTTAAAATATGATTCCATGTAGAGTATGTGATGTCTAGAAATTTATATTTATTAACTTTACATTTTCCCAATTAAAATAAAAGCTTCTTGAAGGCAAAGAGTATTTCTCCTGCTTTCCACAGTATCTCAAGTACTTTGTAAGCAAACTATAAATATTTCTGAATTAAATAATCGATTAAGTTATGTTAATATCTGGTCTGATAGTTATATGAGAGTTTGACCCAGAGTAAGTAAACCCTTACTTTATCAACCTTAGATTTTGTTTAGAAAAAATGTTTTTTATTTGTGAATCCAACTGCTGAACATAAATTATGTTTGGCTTCCCAGGATGTATTTGTAATTTAAATATAAATACTACACAGTATTCCCTATGATTCATTCTTCTTTTGCAATGTCCAAAGTAGTTAACTATAAAATTGAGGATATGGTAAAAATCATTGCTCTTGCACAAAGTCTTGGATTGTGACACCCTCATTTCTATAATTCTTCTTGGGATGTTATATTTCTTTTCTGCTTACCCTTCTTGCTTGAGGTAGAAGGAGCAAGAATTAATATTCTTCCACTTAACACATCATTTTAAAATAATCATTTAGGAGACTAAGATAGGATTCCTGCCAATTATTGTTCATTACTATTTCTACATAAGTTATAAGATTTGGAAAAGCAATCAAGGATGGGTCTCTAATCTCTCTGTTTTCAGCTGAGTTTGAAAGGTGCGGTCTCTGTTGTTTCTGCTATGGTTTGAACGTACGTGTCTCGCCAGAATTCATAGGTTGAATTAACTCCAATATCATAGTATTCAGAAATGGGGCGTTAGGAGGTGATTAAGTCTTGAGGGCAGAGTCTTCATGAATGGAATTGGGTGCCTTATAAAAGGGCTGGAGGGAACTAACTAGGTCTTCTTGGCTCTTTTGCTCTTCCCACTTCCACCATGTGAGGACACACCAAGAAGTGGCATATTGGAAGCAGAGAACAGTCCTCATCAGACACTGAATCTGCTGGAAGCTTGATCTTGGACTTCCCATCCTATAGAACTAGGAGAAAATAAGTTTCTATTCTTTAAAATTATCCAGTCTGTGATATTTTGTTTTCAGAGCAGGAACAAACTAAGTTATCTTCTTAAAGTATCTTATATTGAACATACCTACCATACTGTGAGGAAGCCCAATTAATACTGTGGAGAGATTCATATGAGGAAGAATGCAGGCTCGTGGGGAACTGCTCAGTCTAAACTCCTGGTTGATAGCCAATATCAGCTTCCCATTCGTGTGTGAGACCTATATTCAAAGTGGCTATTCCAACTCAAGTTCAGCTCTTTCAGGTGACAAAGCTGATGCTGGCTGAAGGAGAGACAAGATATCTTGCTGATCCAGGTCCAAATTGATTTTTTGTGACCAAAATAAATTATCATTGTTGTTTTAGACTACCATGTGTTAGAGTTACACAGCATTAGATTACCAGATTCCCAGAACATCTTCATCATTTCTTCTTCATAGTCTTCTACTAGTATACTGTGGTGACATGTTGGTCACCAGAGATTAGTATCACTGCAGGACCAGTACCTATCAATTTCAATAAAAGATAAAATCACATTTTACCCAACGTGGTCATCTTATGAATGGTGGCAATACTTTGGAGAAAGGCTTGAGTAAAGAGTCTGAGTGTAGACCAATGGATGTATTGCAAAAGAGGCTAGGATTTTCCTTTAATTGAAGGGCTCTGGGAAAGTAAACAGGCTTGCATTTGGAATAGATTAATAAACTATAAGTCCCTTCTATGTCAATTCTGATTGTTTCTTGGCTTATCAGGCCTATATTTCCTCCATCAGTACATTTCAAGAATTTATCCTTCAATGTTTCTCAACAGTTTGCACATCTATAAAAATACCCTGTATACTCATTGTCCGTTAGTTTGCCACGGTAGTGAATTCACTTTATGTTTGAGAGTTAATATCACTCCAAACCTCTCTTGTAATTGAATCCCATTAAGTCCCCTGGGGCAAGAGAGCCCATTTCCATGTCATCCTCCCCTGCATAATCTCCTGCCTACAGAAGATAGCCCACTTATAGCTTTCCAAGGATAGTCAACCACGCATCTATTAATGCCCAAATGGAAGTATTCATCTCTATCATACAGAAATATGGTTAAGAGATGATTAAACACTTTGAACATTTTACATTATCATCTCCTTGAATCTTTGGACTCTTTCCTTTAAATTATTTCCAGAATGTCCTGACATTTCAGCCTCATATATGGTAGTCAAATATTGAATTCAACCTTCATAGCCAAACTGGTAGAACATTAATGCCACTTCAAAGTATACAAGAAAATGCACTAAAATTAATCCTGAATGAATAAATATATATAGTGTTAAATATTTTTGTGCTGCAAATCAAACGACTAAAAACTCAGTGGCTTTGAAAAAATGTACATTTGCTATCTCAGCATTTCCACAAGTCAAGAGTTCAACTCTAATTTAACTGGGTCCTCTGATTATCCAGTCCTTGTAGGCTATGACTGGACCTGCTCTCAGGTTCTAGATATAGACCATAATCTTGTATTCTGTAGTCTTCACCACCTTCTCCAGAGTTAGCTCATCACATGGCAATTTGCTTTTGTAAAGACAGCAAGGAGAATCTGTTTTGTTCTAGAGTGCTAACATGGACTTTCATGTAACACAACCTAATTAAGGGAATGACCACTCATTAATTTTGCCATATTCTGTTTGTTAGAAACAAGTCACAGCAACCACATATATTTAAAGGGAAGGTGTTTTACAAATACATGAGTCATTAGGGTTCATCTTAGGGTGTATCTGGCATGATATTCGCCAATTAAAGGCTTTCTTCTTTACTAGAATACAAGCCTTATGAAAGAAGGAAATTAATTATAGAATAAATAATGAATTCAGCAAAATGCTAGCATATTGTATTGCATATATATAAAATGTGTTTGTGTTTTATATTCATTTGGACCTGAAAATTGTTGCTGTGTGAAAACATTTTAGGGAAACCAAAAGTGTTTAATTTTATGGTAGAATAATCTTGTGAAGTGTTATGTTTTTCTTATTTTTTGTCACATATAATTATAACATATAAAATACAAGAACAAAAATGAAAATTTGATTACATAAGCAGTTACTGGTTTCTGTTTGAATTTCTCTGGTATACTTCAACAGTATATTTCTCTCTGGCTCCTGACATATACTTTCTTTCAATCCTAAAACATCACGTATTTTAGCAGGAGTTTAAAATAGTTATCTTCCAGTTAGAATGCAGGCAGTGATGGATGCAAGCTGGTTCCCTGGAGACCTTGTTAGAGAAAATCACTCATATGTTCAGTGAGCATTTGAACAAATGGACCTGCTGTTCTACCTAATGCTAGTGTAATTCCTTGATATACGGTCACTGTGTGTGACAATTGATACTGTCACTTAGTTCATAAGCATAATATTTCTAAACACAAGTCACAAAAGCTGCATACTAATGCTTCTCTAAGCAGTTATCATAAATAGGACAAATAAATACATTCTGGTCCAGGTTGTCACTCAATTAAAAAGATAAATCCCGTAGTTTAGGAAATTTAAATACAACTCTCATACGTATATATTATATATATAACATATAAACACACACACACACTAAACATGGACTGTATATATTCTACTTTTCAGTCCACAGGTGTTTCATTAGATGACTTGGCTGCTATAGGTAGATCTCTCTAATCATAGGACAGAATGAATCCATTTACGAGTTATGTAAAACTGCCAAAGATTGCTTCAATCTGGCCTTCATGAGCTAAAAATAAAACATTTAGATGATTTTCATAAACAAAATTATACTAAATATTACAAGAGACATCTTTATGGTTTAAGCCTAGTGGTTGCTTCGATGTTTAATACAAAAGCTGAAAATAAATACTAACATAAATTTATAATAATACAGTTTATTTAAATGGAACAAAGTAACAGCTAATCTGATTCCAAAAGTGAATGGTTTTCTAAAATATATTTCCAGGACATTATCTAGCTACTTAATCCTACATTTAATATTCAAAGAAGGAATCATAGAATAATAAAAGTTTATCTACACAAATAAAAGAGAACAGTAACTGAATAAACCAGAAATTTAAATAATCAGAAAAAAAAATCCGATGACGTTGAAACATGATTTATTCACTTAATTTAAATAAGTGAACTCTTGAATTCTAGGAGTTATGTACATTGACACAGATTGAAGTCAAAGACTAATGAAAGTCTGTCTCTCTATTAATTTTTATCAGCTGATTTTCTTTCCACAATAAATACATTATAGTTATTATCATAAACATAGACACTCCAGTGGGTTTAATCTAGTTTTAAAAGTCATCTCCAGTAAAGGTTGGGAAATTTAATATACTCACCCCCAAAATTTCAGTAACCTGAAATATTAAAATAGAGTTCATATATACATGTTGATAAATGTAATATATTTAATAAAATTCATATGTAAAATATAAAATAATCATGAAGCAAATATACAAATGTGGCCAATCTCATATTCTAAAACTGAATTTTCTAGACTCCCAATTTGTAAAAATAAACACGATTATTGAATAATAAAACTAAATACTATTTGAATATTTCCTATGCAGATATTTGTGAGATTGTATATATTTAAATTATGTATGTGGATATACAAGAATATAAATATGTAAATTAGTTACATATAGTTGAAATACAGTCACACACAAAATAACAACATTTTGTTCGACAACGAACCACATTAGGATAGTGGTCCTGTAGGAGTGTAATACTGTATTCTATCTGACTTTTTCTATGTTTAAATACACAAATCTTTAATTGTGTTACAATTGCCTATGGTAACATGCTGCACAAATTTTTACAGCCTAAGAGCAATAGGCTATACCTTATAGCCAGGGTGTGTGGTAGGCCATACCATCTACATTTATACCCTTTATGATGTTTGAACAATGATGAAATCACTTGATGTATTTCACAGAACATATTCCTCTCATTAAGTAAATCATGACTGTATATCAAAATAGTATAAGCAGTATTCTGTGAACTTTAACTGCATTTTTCTTGTGTAATTGTTATTGCTGTGTTCTAATATTAACATTCATTTTAATTTTTGCCATGGTGCAATGAGGTCAGATATGTGCTTTTTTGATGTATTATATTTATTTCTTATTCAACATATATGCATTTTATTTTTTTAAGTTTGATGCAGTTATAAAAATATCTCAGGGGAAGTACAGTACCAGACATATTTATGTTTCCTTTTCAATATAAAACTATGGCATTTCAAGGACTAGAGGGGTGAGTGAGGCTTAAAATTGGAAAAATTAAATTACTAACATTACAAATTAATAGAAAGTTTAAAAAATAAACAACAGACATATATGGAAAATGAGCTAAGAAGACAGGATTCTGATGAGAGGGGAGTGGACTCAGAAATATGGTGGGTGGTTGAGGCTAGGAAGAAATGAAGCCAGTGAGAATTTACTGAAAGATGAAAGAGCCCAAGAAGTTTTCGAGGAAGGCAGAGGTAGAGCATAAAATGTAGTGGACCTTTCATGCCTCATGGAAGCAAAGATTCTGTTCATGTGAATTAAGTACATGGTAAGGAAAATGGTTGTCATATAAGTTGTTATTTCAAACATTGAAGTTACAGAATTTCAACATTATCTTTAATGAAATCATGTAGGATATATAAATTAGAACATTAAACTTTAAATATAGCTACTCCCACTTCTTCTGAAGTAAATGTAATAGTATGGTATACATGTATTTATAGAATTACCTATTTTCATATCTATGTACAAAAAATTTGAAATATATTTATTGGATTGTTGGTTATCTTCTGAAAATAGAGCCATGTTTCTTGTCCGCAGTCACATATCTGAAAACCTTGGCACTGGATATGTTTCAGAATTAAGGATTTTATTCAGACTTCGGAAGAGTGATGTGATACAAGTATATCAGTAGAACTTGTGCAGTGCCCCTTTATCCAACACATCAATATGTCTGCAGTGCAGTATATGAAATTTTACACCTAGTAAACAGATGGTACGAAGAACCTTACATCAGTTCAGGCTACAATTACCAGCAAATGAGTTTACAGCAAATTGCATTATTGAAAAAAATTCAACAACTCACAGGACAGATTTTGAAGTACAAGTAATGCATTGAGAACCTATAGATATATCACTCTGCAACTTACTTTTCTTACTTAATAATACATTATGGGAAGTCTTTCAGCTGCGGAATATAGATACAACTTGTTTTAGAGATTATTTTTGTAGTATTATAAATTTTAATCAAAGCATTATTTATTTAGCATTTATTTGTTGATGGGCATTTAGGACATTTGTTATTCTTTTTGGATTGTAGACAAAGATGAAATATAGTTTAATTAAAAAATAATACTTATTTTGAATGTATTGATTAGGGTTTACATCATTAGGAAAACAATTTGGCCAATTTTGCATTTTAAGTAACTAAAAGTGATTCAATAAAATTCATACTATATATATACCTTTATCTCAGCTTAAAGATTGAAGGGATTTGAAACTATATTTTAGTCTCTGTGACAGCTGGTCCATTTCCAGTCCAACTTTAGTTATGTAGTGAGGAGTTTTGGGCTTTCAGCTCCCATTGTGTAAAGTCCAGGGACCCTCTTCTTGAAAGTTCAGGATACTAACTTTGACCACTCAGACTCAACTGAGTTGGCATAAAGGGAACTTCTGTGATGATGGCAATGATGTATTTTGAAATAGTAGTATACAGGTGTTCACTTTTAGATAATTTATTTAGATGTGCATTTGTAATTTTAACCTTTTTTGAAGGTGTAGAATTTAAGAAAAAAACTTAAAAATCATTTACCAGTGGAAGTTATTAACTCAAGATATATATAAGAGGATTTAATTTAGTTTTAATTATATTTGTGCAATAAAATATTTAAATATGTTAATGAATGTGTTAGATTTTGTATAAATTATAATTTGCATTTCTAATTGAGTCATCTTAAGTAGGCAAAAGTTGAGAGTATTTTGTTCAGCATTCTTATATTAAAATTAATAAGTAAGCCAATACAGTGTTTTACAAGTTACTCTTTACAAATTTATATATTATACATGTATTATATGAAATGTGTCATATATAATGTAGACAATGATAAAATATCACATCAAGCTCATAAAGTAGTTCTATGTGTAAATCCATTTCAAAAAACAATGCTCCAATTAAAGCATTCCCAGCTACTGGGAAATGTGAGTGAAACTTTTATGTTATTATTCCAGTATTTTATTAAAGAAAAAAACTCCTCTTTAAAGAGGACATCAAACTAAATATAAAGTTTTTCAATAAGCCATTTAAGGGAGGAACTTACATTGCTAAGCTACAAACATTTTTGAATGCTACTATTGAATAGTATATGTAAAAGATATATTTTCTCTTCCATTTCATTACTTTAAGTATGTTCTGTGGTAACAATCACTACAGTTGGATTTTTTTGATGATGAAAGACCATTCTTAATAGCATATATTTGCTACTTAAATAGCATTCGGTGTATTAGGAGGGTAAGCAAACAATATACATATACACTGAAGAACAAACAGAATTTTTACAGATAGTTTTTCCAGAGTAAAGTAGTCAATGACACATTTCAACTCATGACCAAATGAGTTTTTAAACTATTATAGTGTCTTGTTTCAAATGCAACAAATTTCAAAGAAAGGCTGTTTAAGAATTTCCTTTAAAAAACAATTTTCTGTACCCAAATCTCTGCATAATAAAGTTGAGGAATATGGGTTGTTTTTAGTTCAATTTCTGATTATATTATACAATTATACTCCAGTATTTTCACTGGGATATTAACTAAAGGAGATCCTGTTCACTATAATAAACAAGT
>NW_016803660.1:773158-781966 GCF_001698545.2 Rhinopithecus bieti | reverse complement strand
AAAAAAAAAAAAAAAAAAAAAAAAAAAAAAAAAAAAAAAAAAAAAAAAAAAATCAACTCTAAAACTCAGCAAAATAAAGTAAATTATCTCCTTGTTTGTCTGCATTGCTTTCTTAGGTAAAATACATTTATGATGAAATGCAAATATATGACTTATGAAAGAAGCCACCATTATTAAGTCTTATATGATAAGTTAAAATAAAGTTTTGAAATTGTAATTTTATGTATGACTGGGGAACTGCTGGGAAATTCTGGGTCTTTTGTTTTTTACTCAAACGAATGCATCTGAGATATTAAATGCTCTTTCTTGTCCTTTAATGAAAAATCAACAACTTTTCTCTGTTTCTCCTATATTTATCTATCAAACACTGTAAGCTGATGTCCCAGATTCTTAATGAGGAGGCAGAACATACTTTTCCTTTTCCTTTGATTTTCAAACTGTATCATCTGGAATTTTTCCTTCCCCTGTCCTGTTTCAATCCACTACACACAAAGAATGGAAATATGGATAACTGACCTTTTCTCTAGAACACTTTTTCAATCCTTTAGAAGAAAGGCTTTAAATTCTAAGTTCTTTCAAATCAGGAATTTTTGTTGCATCCCTCCTCTCTTTCCCACATCATGGTTGATGTTAACCTTTTCACTCAAACCTTCACACTTTGCTCTTTTTATATAACTAAACCTAAATTCTAAGACCCTTGACTCTCTATGGACTCAGGAAATCAACTTTGAGACTCAAACTTCTTTTTCTTTTCTTTTCTTTTCTTTTTTTTTTTTTTTTTTTGACAGAGTTTTGCTCTTGTTGCCCAGGCTGGAGTCCAGTGGTGCAATCTTGGCTCACTGCAACCTCCGCCTCCCGGGTTCAGGTGATTCTCCTACCTCAGCCTCTCGGGTAGCTGGGATTATAGGCATGCGCCACCATGCCCAGCTAATTTTGTACTCTTAGTAGAGACAGGGTTTCTTCATGTTGGCCAGGCTGGTCTCGAACTCCTGAACTCAGGTGATCTGGCCACTTCAGCCTCCCAAAGTGTTGGGATTACAGGCATGAGCCACCACACCTGTGATCACTGTTATAAGTGGTTGTCCTCCATGCCAAGGGATAATACTGCTAATTCAACAATGTTAAACAACAAGACTTTCAAATAATCCAAAATAATTTAAAAATTATCAGTATTTAGCCTTTCTTCTAGAGGAGGACTAAAAGAGCAGTGCAGAGAAAGGAGAGTCATCAATATCAATATTCCCATCCTCTGTGTTGAGTGGTTTGAAACATGTAGGAAAATGGAAGGGAAATTCCCAGATGATACAATTGAACATCAAAGGAAGCTTACAGTAGACCAACTTTATGTAGAAGAAACATAATAAAGTTGTTGATTTGTCATTTAAGGACTAGAAAGAGCATTTCCTTTAATATCTCAGATGAATTCATTCTAGTATAAAACAAAAGGACCTAGAATCTCCCAGTGGTTTCCCAGTGACACATACAAAATATAGCTGAGTTATAAAAATCAATGGTCCTGCAATGGGGTTTCTATAGCAAGAAGAGAATGATTATGTGGCACAAATTATGGGATATATAGTCCAGACTTGGGATCAAAGGAAGGATATTATTGAAGTTGGTAGTGAATATCTTGGCTTCAGCTGAGTACTCCTTGGGTCATATCAGCTAAAAGGGACCATCAGGCTTGATAGTGCTACACAAGATGGAATATGACTTACAGTAGCCTCAGACCTTCAGTAATAGACTTACTGAGGAAAAAGATTACTTCCCAGTCATCAAGTGAAATGAGTTAGACTTAACTGGAAGATATTTACCTAGTACATATATGCATGCATACATACAAACACGTACATATACCAGCATCCACATGAGGACAGATCAACCAAATGTACTTCGGAAATTTATCCTTTTTACCATTAGTTTAGTTTTTATATATTATACATGTCACCATTTGTAGTTTACTCATATAATTTCAATATACAGTAATTATTTAATTGCTTATTGAAAAATGCACTCCCTATGTAATTTTCACATATGGATGTAGCATTGATTTTACAGCTCATATGTCATTAAATGAAAAATAACTGTGTTTAAGGTTTATATCATTAATAGAGATGAATAATATTAGACAGTTTTGTGCTAAGAAATCCTTCATATAACATGTCTAAAATTATTATAAATATGCTAATTATTCAGATATATAAAGTGCCAATTTTTTCTGTGCTCTTAAATAACATACATATTTGTGGAAATTTTCCAAATAAGCTAAACCACACAGATATATATTTAAACAAAATTTTATAAATGTCAATAAGTATAAGCAATGATTAAATTCTTTATTCCTTCATTTATATAAACCTTGAAGTTTTGGGTTGCAATGTTGAAAGGCAATTCTCTCTGTTCCTCTCTCATTTCTGCATATCTTACACTCAGATTCATGATGCACTGACAACTTTTGTTCTGGACTGTCACTTCAAAGATGTTTGTAAAGCAAGAATCCTTGGAAGCTAGAAAACGTGTCTCCCTTTGGAACAGAGGGCAGGTTTGTTTGTGTCCTATGTAATAGAGACAGTGTCTCTCTTTGAGGAAAAAAGTAAGGTGTGGTTGTAAACATTATGAAAAATTATGGTTTCTTAAACTTAAATTTCTTCAGCTGGGGCACAAAGCCACTATTTCAATAGCATTCTTCTAGGTCCACCTGCATCATCCCCATAGAAATCCCATGGAAAACCAAGTTGAGCAAGAAGCTCATGCAGCCTTCCATGGATAAGTGATAAAGTTTTTGGTCTGTACTCAGGATTCTCATGTCTTCTGTCTGCATTCATAAAATGTGGGCTGGTTAACTTGTTAGTATGAAAGTAAAGTATAAACTCAGACTCCACAGTTATTGACTGGCCACAGTGCTAGAAACTGAAGGACATAATTTGAGCCAGCAAAAATTTGAGCCTAATACCAATAAGTTACCAATCAGTGAAAAAAGACAAGTGCATATGTTATAGGGGGTCATACATGAGAGACACATTTACACAGTCACTGAGAAATTGGGATGCTGCGTGTCTGGTTGTCTACACTGTACTCCACACAAATTTCTCCTACTAGAATTTCTTTCTAAAGAGACTCTAGTAGAAGAAAATTTTAAAGCTGCGATTGCCAATGATGATGCTGGGATTGCCAATGATGAGATAACAGGACATAAATATTCAGACTCAAACAAAAATGGGATAGAGGTCATTATCTAACCCTTCAGCCTATTTTAGTGTACATAGGATTCATTTTGTGGTATGAGAGCTTTGCTGGGTTTACCTTTTTCTATATGGGAGACACTGATTGTTTTTTGCTGGGAAGGAAAATGTGAGTTTCAGCATATTACTTGATTATATTGTTTTTAACTCATACCTAATAAACCTGCCACATCTTACATGACCAAAGGGGTACAAAACAAAGTATCCTAGGAAAGGGCATTGTGTCAGGATGGAAGATTAGGTATAATACCTGCCTCCCCTATAGCCTCCTTTTCTGACCACATATGCATAGAAATGAAGGCCATGTGTACTTAAAAATAATTCTTAATTCAAGAGAACATACATATTAGATACGAAATTATGAAAATTTTTTGAAAGACTGAAAGCAGAAATAATTTGATTAGCAACAAAACCCAATGGGTTTAACAAGCTGTAAGGTCAAAAAGTAGAATAGCTCTGTTGATGATATAACTTGGGAGAAAATAAATTGTACCTACCAGTAGTCAACAACAATCCTTTCCTTAGGCAAGAACAAGAAACATTGGCCTTGACTTAAAATGGCAGAGCAATGCCTCCAGTTGACTAGCCCATAAATGAAAAGACTCTACAACTTAAAAAAATGAGAACAATCTATCCCAGAGGCCATGAAAATGGAGAAAGGCTAGAAGAAAACATAAAATAAATATATGCAAACCTGAAATCTACAATAATATGAACAATTACCCTCTCAAAGTAGCACCATTGCCTGTAACTGACTAGCTCATCAGGCTGTTTATTTAATGTACATATAAAAGTAAAGTTGGAAGTTTATTTGAAGACTTGTTTTCATCTGGTTTTACTACTTCCCGCTTCACTGTAGTATATTACCATGACACAGAAACTTTAATGGCCATTCCTAGTAGTATCTGGTGGCACATAAAGTAGTCAGTCCCTGTTACTAAATGGGTAGGTGGCTAAATACTTTATTAAATGCAAACACAATAGACAACAGAAAAATTAAAATTTTAAAGTAAATGAACACAATGATAAAGAGGCACCAAACTCAAGAAATAAGAAAATAGAGCTAGTATAAGGGAACTAACAGTACAACAGAAGACAATATTTAAAGGAAATAATTTTCTCGAAAATTGGAGAGGAGATCATGTCCTTGAGACAAGTAAAAGCTGTATGTAAAATACCAGTACCAGCAACACAGATGAGCACACCTGGAAGTAAAAACATATTACAAAATTTAAAATGTATTAATCTGGCTAAAAATAATTTAAAATTCTAATACTTTGGTAGAAGATCAATCTAAGAAAGTCTGAGAGTCCACTGACAAAAATCAGGGTGGAGAAATAGAAAAGAAAGTGTATAAAACAAACACATCCTTCCAAACTGGTAAATGTTTCAGAATTCTTTGAAGTAAGAGTTCTAGGCTGAGAAAACAAAGCACTTAAAGAACGTAGTATATAAAATACAAATAATAAAACACATCTTAAGTATTAAAAAATAAATTATATGTCTTTAAAATAACTTACAGAATATTAACCGAGATTGCTTGAAATAATAGTTAAAAATAACAAGTAATTCCTTTCAACAAAATAGACACATTGGGAGACTCTACTTATCACAGAGTAATACCCATAATAAAAAATCAGTGATTGTCTTTGTATTAGTCTGTTTGCATTGCTGTAAAGGAATTCCTGAGTTGAATAATTTATAATGACACATGGTTTATTTGGTTCACGGCTTTGCATGGTTGTACTAGCAACATGATACCGGCATCTGCTTCTGGTGAGAGCCTCAGTAAGCTTCCAATCGTGGGAGAAGGAAGAAGGGGAGCCAGTATATCACATGGTAAGAGAAGAAGCAAGAGAGACAGAGGAGGTGCCAGGCTCCTTTTAAACAAACAGAACAGGAACTCATATAGTGAGGACTCACCATTACTGCAACGGCAACAACAAGCCCATTCATGAGGGATCTACCCCTGTGACCTAAGTATCTCCCACTAGGTATATCTTCAACATTGGGGGTCACATCTAAACATGAGATTTGGAGGACACAAAACATCCAAACCACACCAATCTCGTTTAGCATACACCTCATGCACTAAAATAAACATTGTCTTGTTTTTATTTACTGCAACAATTAGTCTAATCTTCATATAAACTGTAGAATTTTTTAGACTTTTTTGTTCTAAATAAGTAATAATTTCACTTTGAATTTGCTTTTAAGATGCAAGAAAAGAATAAGACATAAGAAAAAAAAAACTTGATATTTCTCATGATTGTCGTTAAAATGTTATGTGGGTAATTGTCTTTTCTAATGCCTTTAGCTTCTGCAAAACTTCTGTGTCAATCTAACAGTGTTTCTTACTTTTAGCCTGAGTAGTGAAGTAGTAACTGCTTTTTCACAATCTATGCTATTTAATATATTTTCTACATTCTTACAAAAAAGAAACATGTATACATATTAGAGCATATGTGAAAAAGTACACAAAATTAAATGAAGAAAAACATGTAATCCCTTTTCCAGAAGCAAATATGGCTGCTATGTTGAATTTCTGTCATTTGGTTTTTAAATTTTTACATAATATGAAAAAATGTATGCTATGCCTTGATATTATCTCACAACCATAAAACAAGCAATTTCCACCTAATGTAAAATAAATTATAAGTATTGTTTTAGTTGCTATAATATTATTTTAATAGGACATTTTGGAATTTGTTTAATTAATATTATTGAAATCTGTTTTTCATTGTTATACATGCTCCAGTAAATGTCTATGTAATACTATATCTTTTCAAAATGTTATTTAAAATATTACATGCAGCATAAGCACTAGATAAAATAAGACAATCTATTATAGACTTCTGATAAACATTAAGCCATTTTCAAAGGAAATTTAGTAATTTACAATGCTCCAAATATTTTATAGGCATTCTTGTTTATGCATATAATGCCTAACATTGGATATTCTTTTATTATAAAACATCTTTTAAGTATATAGATGAAAATGCATCTCCTTGTTTAAAATTGTATTTCTCTGACTATCAGTAAGCTTGCTTTATTACAAATATGTGTTGGCAATTTGCATATTCTTTTGTACATTTTTCTGTTTACCAGAGTGGTTTACAGTTTGATTTGGGAGCCAAATAGATTTAGATACTGTGCAGCTACTCAGGCAGCTTACTTAGCTTTTATGAATCTCATCTATATAATGGGAGCATGAAGGAGAATGGTTTGTAATACCGAATTTATAGGGCTTTTGTAATGATTATTTTATACAATAAATATATATCTGACTCTTGAATAGAACTTTTACTGTTCTACCATGGGTACAGGGACTGTATTAGCCCGGTTTCATGCTGCTTGATAAAGACATACCCTAGACTGGGCAATTTACAAAAGAAAGAGGTTTATTGGACTTACAGTTCCACATGGCTGGAGAGGCCTCACAATCATGGTGGAAGGCAAGGAGGAGAAAGTCACATCTTACGAATGGATGGTGGCAGACGAAGAGAGAACTTGTGCAGGGAGACTCCTGTTTTTAAAACCATCAGATCTTGTGATACCCATTCATGATCATGAGAACATCATGGGAAAAACCTGCCCCCATGATTCAGTCATCTCCTATGGGCTCCCTCCTATAGCACATGGGAATCATGGGAGCTGTACAATATGAGATTTGGATGGGGACACAGAGTCAAAGCATATCAGGAACCATAACCGATTCAACAATATAGGATTTTGAAGAGATACCAGAATTTTTACCAAGACTCCCCTGCCCTGAAGAGCCACCAGAATGGAAGACAGACAGGGCTTGCTGGTAAACACCTATCTTTCATAACATCCGTAGTCAAAACAGGGAGATGATTGTGAGAAAGAGATGAAAGTCATTGGGGAGAATATTTTGCCCTCCTGTTTTGTGGCATAGAAGATAATTTCTTATATTTCACTCCCACTTCTGGCACAATGAGTAGAAATCTAAGCACAGCATTCCTGGAGATTGGCAATGACTGGTGTGATGGTTAATACTGAGTGTTAACCTGATTGGATTGAAGGATACAAGTCATGGTCTTGGTCTGTGTCTGTGAGGGTGCTGTCAAAGGAGATTAACATTTGAGTCAGTGGACTGAGAGAGGCAGACCCACCCTCAATCTGGGTAGGCACCATCTAATCAGCTGCCAGCACAGCTAGGAGAAGAGCAGGCAGAGGAACCTGGAAGGACTAGGCTGCCTGAGTCTTCTGGCCTCCATCTCCTGTGCTGGATGCTTCCTGCCCTGGAACACAGACTCCAAGTTCTTCAGCTTTGGACTCTTGGACTTACAGCAGTGATTTGTCAGGGGCTCTCAGACCTTCAGTCACAGGCTGAAGGCTGCACTGCAGGCTTCCCTACTTTTGAAGTTTTGGGACTCGGACTGGCTTCCTGGCTCCTCAGGTTGTAGATGGCCTGTTGTGAGACCTCACCTTGTGATTGTGTGAGTCAGTTCTCCTAATAAATTCCCCTTCATATATCTATCTGTCCTATTAGTTATGTCCCTTTAGAGAACCTTGACTAATACACCTGATATCTTACTCTTAAGCTGAAATCTTGAACTCTTAAACTAGATGGGTCTGTTCTTTTCTTTCCTTAGAGCAGAGTGCATTGTGGGAGTTATTGAGTTATTGAGAGAATCTGGAGTTCATCCCTGGGATTTTGTGGTTTATGAAGAAAGAGAGAATGCTATCTCTGTGTTATAGGATTTCTGAAGATCACAGAGGCCTTTACACAGCCAGTAGGAAATAAGGAAAATTTGTGTATCATTACCAAGGAGAGAACTGATTGAAACCCATCTCAATTTCCTGTAGACCTTAAAGAGCACTGGGATGACCTCAGTAATGACTGCCACACCTCATGAGGAGGCAACTGCCATGAGGCAATTGGATGAGCTTCAGATAAGTGGGGCTTAAGGAAAGGTATTAAGTCACAGGGTATTCTTAATGGATGAAAGAGCCAGGATAAATAATAAGCCAAGGCAACCACACTCACCACATTGGCAGACAGAAGATGGCAATAGGTAGAAGCAGAGCAAGTTAGACATTTTACTTCATTCATATATAACAATAGGCCACTTACAGCTGCCTCTCTCTGCCCACTGACTTTGTTCAGCCTCATAATGCCAACAGAGTCAGACCTGGAAGTGGAAAGGCAAAGAGATATTTTTTTAACCAAACTTCCTTCTCACACTCCATTTCAAGATGTTAGAAAGGAAGAATGAAAGAAGAGGCCAACCACTATTTCAGCCTCAGATCTGTGGGGCTGAAATTTAAGCCTACTCTTGGAGAGAGGGTAAAATAAGATTCAAACAGTATAAGATTTTATATCTAAACTCAATTGAGGCTTAATAACTAAAAGTGACCAGAAATCACAGAAACATTTTAAAGATATAAAATTAAGGGTTTTGAAAGGGAGCTGTTAGAAAATATTTAAGGTAATGTTTGAAGAAAAATGCATTATTTAGAATTTATTCTTCATGGAATTTAGATTGCTGAAAAAATCAATTTTATATTTAATGTTCTAAGTTTCCAAATACATTGTATA
>NW_016803660.1:756824-771723 GCF_001698545.2 Rhinopithecus bieti | reverse complement strand
ATATAGTCACATCTTTATATATATATGCAGGGTTTTTTTGTTTTACTGGTTTATATCTTTTAAGAATGTGTTCATTTAAGTTATGCAATGAGTTGGCATAATTTTATAAACGTTTCCTTATATTTATTTTAATTTCTGTAGAATCTGTGAGCATTTTACGTTTGAGTAGTAAACAATTCCAAGAGTATGCATGAGAATGGGAAGAAATTGAGTTTTGAGTTGAGTAGAATGGACCCTAGGACTTTAGCAGAAACTTGAATATTTAATGATTACAGGGTAAGTTGTCAAATCAGATTGAGGAAGAATGCCTAGAGAGGTTTAGTAAAAACCGGGAAGCTAGATGTGGTAGGCAGAATCTTAGCAGACCTCTGTGACCTCTGCTCTGCTGTTACTCCTGGAATTAAGCTGGGTTATTTGGCAGAAGTAACAGATGACACCTGCTCACATACCAATATGGAAGGGATCTTTCACATGGAATAGAGACTCCTAATTAGCTAATGCTATGTTAGTCAAAAGAGAGATTATCCTGAGTAACCTTTACCTAATCAGGTTAATTATTTCAAAGTAAAATGCTTTACTGATGGCCTCAAAGAAGCAAGTAGTAATTTAGTGAATTGCTTATGGAGAAGGGCTGCTCTCTAGGAACTAAAGGCTGTTACAACTAGAAAGAAATGTTAGGCCAACGACTATAAAGTTTATGTAGAGCTTCATAAAGAAACCTGAGCTCCAAATGATGGCACAGCCTGGCCAATATCTTGATTGATTGCAACATTTTAATATCCTCTGGGGAGGATCCAGATTCTACCAGATTCCTGACCTATAGAAACCATGAGACAAAAAAAATATAGATTATATAGATACATAGATACAGATATATATTGCCTTAAGCTGCTAAATTTGTGGTAGTTTGTTTTACAGCATAGAAAACAAATACATTGTATTATCACAAAAGCTGAAGGATGTCTTAAAGAAAAAAGTGATAAATATAGTCTTTCAAATTGCTTAGAAAACAAAAATGGCTGGGATTAACAGATAATCTTTGTTTAATGAGGTGGAGATATTTATTTCACTCAATAAATTTGGGTAAATTTATCTAGAGTTGGCTTGGTGGCTTATGGGAGTACAAATATGTTGAAGGAAACTGGGAAGGAAGTAGAAAAATAGTTAATGTTAATTATGAGTTAACCTTGAATCAAGAGTTGAGCTCTTAACAGAAGGTGAGATCTAAGAAGATTGCTCACAGGGAAGGTAGTTGGAGAGAGTTGTTTCGTTTTAAAGTTGTCAATACATTTTTAAAACAACAAGCAACTTGGAAATTTGTAAAGGTTCTTTTAAAATTTAATAGAGGAATGACTAGGGAAGAGTGAAGTGATCCAGGTAATAGCTTTTCTTTCTTGTTAAATGTTTTATTACTAGATCTAATATTGTCAGGCTTTATTCATTTGTCTATAAACCTCTGGTAATTTATTTGTAAAATCCAATAAATCTATTTTTCTGATAGAAAATATATTATTTATATAGATTTGCTTTTTATATGTGCTTATAGAAATATAATTTTGTTGACTTAGCATGAATTTAACTTTTTAGGCTTTAAATGTAGCTATTAGAAAATTATGGCATCACAAAAATGTTGTGTGTACTTGTGCCCAGCCATACTGAAATATTCTTTTAGGAATTCAAATATATTAATGAATATGTAACTTTTTTTTCTCAGGTATTAGTCATTTTGCTAAAACAAGAATTCCTTACCTGTGTCAATTACATACTTTTCAAAATAGAAATGCATAAAAGTGTAATTCCTGAGGAATTTATCATTATTTTCAATAGCAAGCATATGGGAATTAGTAATGTAACAAGGTTATTACCTATACGTTAAAGGTTATTTAAGGGTGTATGAGGTTAGAATACAGTTTTTACACCAAACCTATAAGATTCAAGGGTTTTAACTCCACTGATATTGATAAATGTATATGAAACCTTCAAACATATGTTTCTCACTGGTAGTATTTCTGTAAAAAATAGTCATTTGCAGGGCAGAAATTTTTGTATCATGTAATGAGTAGAGATTTTTAATTGTTCAGAAGCTTATGGTAGCTATAAGAGCAAAATAACATTATTTGGTATTCTCTTCATAATATAGATCTGTGTTAATAGAAAAGGAAATATAAGAAAGACAATTGCTATATATAGAAGAAGGAATGTGGATGATCTTTAAAGATATGTTCTATATGTGTACATTGAGTAACTAGGGAAAACATTATGAAATCAATGTTATTTAGAACTTCTATTTACAAACAAAATATAGAAAATATGTAGTGCTGATATGTTCGCTTACAAGGCTCTGAGATAGAATGGACAATGACTTTTGTTTTAATGTCTTTTTTCATAAAAACTTCAAGCTTCAGGTAATGTCACTAGAAATCTGACATGTTCTTTCAGCCTAATTAATTGTTACATGTCATGTATCTTGCTTATTACGATTTTTAGCATTTTCCATATCAGCAGAATATCAAAATAGTTATGCTTCAATGCCCTTCTTAATGTTATGTGCCAGGAACTATGAAAGAATGGTTAAAATGTACCCTTATCATGATATTTGTTCAAATGAGAAATGCTATGAAATCAGTTCCAACAAGGGACATGTCACAGTTTGATGTCATTAATATTCAGACAAATGTAAGCAGGAATGTTCTTGGAACTGAATGAAGATGCTTACTCCACACAGATGGCATAGCTTACTCCAGCATTTGGAGCTTTCACAGACATGTTCCTAAAGTGTGTGTTCCTTTATTTTGATAAAATGAATGCTGAAGGGTACCTCAAGGTCTGTGATATCCAGAATTAGATTGACCTATGTGTAATTGTTAATACTTCTCTAATACACACACACACGCACACACACACAGTTCACTTGGCTCAATTGGTTTCTGCAGAGAGTTTTATCCAATCTTTTGGCTCTCTAGTATGAAAGTCGAATCCAATTTATTATAACCCCTAGAAATAGATAATATTTTAAATTCCAACCCATTGTAATTTATGAGTGACAGCAGAATGACCACTAGAAACATAGAAAATGATTTTTTAAAATTTCAGGCATTTTAATGACAAAACTATAGTTACTAATAGTAAAATAAAGTTAAAATTATTACATATATACTATTTGCTAATTGATTGAGTGAACATACTTTTTGTTTGCCAATATAAATACTAGATGCTATTTTTTGGTTAGGTTATGTGTTTACATTTGGTGTTCGAAGTTTACAAAATGTTCCTCATATTTAGCTTACTGTATTATACCTTGATAATGAAGGGCGTGGACTCTCAGCCCCACTGCCTCTGTCTAAGTCATGCCTCTTACCTAACTGGTGACCTTGAAATAGATACTCAAGCTCTTAGTGCCTTAGTTTTTCAAGTGTTAAATTGAAGGTAATGATAGCATATGTTTAACAGGATTGTTGTGAAGATTGAAGACTTTAATACATGTGAGGTACTTAGAACTGTGCCTGGCAGATACTAAGTGCTAAAGATATTAGCTATAGATATTTAGTCTAGTGAAGGCACTTATGCCTTTCTTCATGCAATATGAATTCTAAAATTCTTTGTCTATAAAATGATCATTTAATTATTTTTATATCTTGGCTCTAGATTCACGAGTTGACAAATATTCAATAAGCAACTATTGCATGACAGATTCAGGATTCATATTTGCATCAGTGATTTATTTTATCATATCTGCTAATGTTTTGGATCCATGAATCATGACTTCCTTATATCTACTCAATATTAGTCATGTGGTACATCATTTCGGAAGAATGGTTCAACAACATTTAGTGGATTTATTTAAGCACATTTTCACATTTTTATAAACTGTTCAGTATGTGAATGCTATTCCAAATTAAAAACAACTACCTATCCATGTTTCATAAATCCGTATATATGGGAATATATAAAACTTTAAAGGTTTTTTATTGATCAATATTGGTAAAATTAAATTAATAGACTGGTCTTTTAATTTGGTGCAATTCCACTTTACTTCAAGCATAGGCTTTTTAGTAAATGTTCTAAGTTGTACCAAATTGAAATTTGTCATTGAACTAATATTTAGTGTTAATATGACTGTACATTTTAAAGGATTTACTCTTAAAAGCCTAAATGGTAATCATAGATAGAGTTGAATAAGAAAATTCAATAGATATTTGATAAAGAGTATATCAGTTTTATGTACTTTTTCAACCATTAATAGATTGAATTAATTGGGGTTTTAAATAGAAAAGTACTTAAATGTATTTATAAGGGAAGATTTGATCTCCTTAGACATATCTAGTATGGAGTAGCCCACTTTCAGTGTAACAGCAGTCACTTGCTATGTAAGCATAGCAACTCAATCCATTTTTAATACCTTTTTCTTCAAAATGTCAAATATATAGGTTAATGTAGGATTTTGTTTTGTTTTCTTTCTTGTTTTGTTTTGCTGCGTATTGTTTCATGCTGATGTCAATAAGAAAAACATAACGTCAATGCAACACTTGCGCATAGGGTAGTCTGGAGACTGTTTTGCTATAACTACTATAATAAATCATTGTGTGGGTGTGTTGATTTGTTTTTATTATTTAGAAAACCCACATTTTGAAATTGGAAACCATTTGGGATACAATCGCATGTTTTATTTGCATGAAATTTGTGTTACTTTTTTAAAAGACGAAATCTGTTTATTGTAGAAATTTGCCCTTAGGCAGAATAAACTAAATATCAATGCATGAAAAAAAAAAAAAAAAAAAAGTCTTTCCTGCTGCCTACAAATTTATATTTCTTCTTGTTACACTTTTTTCAGTTTTCTTTTAGGGAAAACACATTCTTCTACAATCAATACATGGGGTGTGAACTGATTCAAGGTTCCCTTGGTCACAGTGATTGTTCTTGGCTGAACATGTTAACATTGGAAAGAAAATGTTTTCTTCTGGCATTACTAAGCTGGAACTCTCGGTAGTCATAACCTGAAGAGGGGTTGTTTCAAAATGAAACCACTTCAGAGCAAAGCAGGGCTGAAAGTTGGAGAGAGTAAAGGGAAACCGTTCTAATTTCATCCTACATCTGGATCCATTCATATCCAATGTTAGAACACACCTTTTCAGTTGGTAAACCTTTACAGTTATGTAAACCAATAAATTTTCCTTGGATTTTAGCCAGTTTGAGTAAGGGTTATAAAACCTAAAATCGAATTAACCTAATATATAGTTTACAGTGAGTTTTAAACTTTCCTTATGTTGAAACAAAACTTCCAGAAAACCTTAAAACCTTATTTAAAGATGTTCAGACTGTATATTAATTAGATGGACAAATCAATATAATATACTTTTCTTCTCTCTATATAAAAATTTATCATAATCTAAATAGTAGAACAAAATTGATACATTATCCATACTTTATAGCTTCTTCATTTTCTTCAGAAATTACCTGAAGTGAATTATCTTATAACAACTACAAAACAGGTTGGGTGGAAAACATTGAAATAGCAATTTTTGTTAAATCCTAAAACACTTAGTTGGAAGTAAATCTCATAAATTAATAATTGATAATTAAAATGCATTTTCCAAAATATACGTAAAATCGTGTCACCCACACTGCTCATGTATTATTCACACTATTTGAATCTTTAACATTCTTTCCAGTTTCAAATTTTACTTCAAATAGAAATTTAGTTTTCCATATATTATATCTGACTATGAGTAAGTTTTAAATTTCATTCAAATGGAATGTTTGTGGTGGCAATAGCATTAAATATATGCACTAGTTATGAAACTACAAATATGAAATTTTACATTTATCAAATAGAACAAAAGATAAATTTTAAAAGACTATTTCATATCTTGGCTAGCTGCAGGGGCTCAGGTCTGTTATTTCAACAATTTGAGAGGTTGAGGTGGAAGCATTGCTTAAAGCTAGAGGTTTGAGCCTGAACAACATATCAAGACCCCATCTTTACAATTTTTTTTTTTTTTTTTTTTTTAATTAGCCAAGACTAATGGCAAGTGCTCAGGAGGCTGAAGCAGGAGAATTACTTGGGCTCAGGAATTTGAGACTGCAGTAAGCCAAATGGAACCACTGTACTCAAGTCTGGGTGACAGAACAAGACACAGTCTCAAAAAATGAAAAGAATAACCCATATCTTGAGATTGTGGGTTATTATAAAATTAAATATTTTGGTCAAAACTTCACTTGGTAGCAAGTGATCAGGCAAGCTGAATTATTTTTAAAAAGACGAAAACTAAAGAAAATAAAATTCTGAAAATGTTGGCTTTTTTTGTGAAAATGTAATCAATCCTTTGCAATTTTGTATCTGGTCTATGTTTCATAACTTGGCAGGGAGAGCCTTCTAAAAAGTCTATTTTTTTTGTTTGTTTCCTTCTAATCTCTTTGCCCAAGACATACTTATGCAATGTGCTTACTTTATAAATTCCCAATTGTTTCACAAAACAAATCTCAAATGTGTATTTCCCTGTAAAGTATTAGAAAAGCATCACTAGATTTCGTTTCCCACCTTAGCCTGCAGCACTAAATTCACACTTTGTTGCAGTTAGCAATACACCTGTAGTTTTCTTCCTAGATTTCAATTATTTGCAGAGAATATATAAGATTAATTATTAAATCTTGATCACTCAGCACAGCAACTGCTATATACTGTCATATCAGAAGCCTGGTCTTTGCAGAGGACACAAACAGGGTGACCAACTGTCTCAGTTTTCCTGAGATTGCTCTGACTTCAACACTGCAAGTCCCAAATCCTGGGAAATTCCTCAGTCCCAGGCAAACTGAGTTCATTGGTCTTCTTAGGCAAAAGGTTTAGTTTGGCTACTTTCATTCCCAAACAATTTACAGACTTAAAAATAGTATGTGTGTGTGTATATATATGTGTGTGTGTGTGTGTGTGTGTGTGTGTGTGTGTGTATTTCCAATATTTTTTAAGTTATAAAAATGTTTCCTTCAATAATATGAAATTGTGACCCCTATTTAAAACCAGGTATATAAAAGTATTTAATAGTTACATTACATTAAAGTTTATTGAAATGATTTGGCTGTGCTTCCAATATTAAACAAACTCTTCACTCCCTATGGATCTCAATAAACAATATTTCCCTTTTCTCAAGTCCCAAACATTTTATAAACTTCACTATAATAAGTTACATTGGATTTTCCATCTTAACACCATTGATAATTACACAATATTAATTTATCAGGAATAGTTACTTCAGAGCACATCAGATATTGCCTTCAATTGCCATTGTGTTTTTCATTTAATGTTTACCTGCTTAAAACTTTCAAAATAAGATTTACAGTGATTTCACCATTTGTCAGAGCTGTTGTTGGCATCATGGACAACCTCCTGGCGGTGTTTAATTGGAGGAGTAAAGGCTGGGAGTTACTCTTCTGGTACAGTAACTGCTGATGGCAATTGAGAATATGTATCTGAACAAAGAAAAAAATTACTTGACTCTACTTGTAAAAATACACTCTAGGTAAAATGCAGAGTTATAACAATTTTTTCTCTGTGACATGGGTTAGTTATGACTCCCTTCTCATCCCCTCACACTATGGGCCGACTATACTTACCAGCTGGTTGATATTCACTTGGCAAAGGGATTTGAATAGTCCACTATAATATAACCAGTTGTAATTTGAGAAGGTTTAAAGCTATTTGCACAGTTTTGTTTGTTCTTACAATTCTGGTGTCATGGGAATATCATGCTTCAGTAACTGCTTCCCTTTAAACGTAAGTACAAAATAGAGCAGATGTGAACTTAATTCTTCAGCTTTGAAGAAAGCAAAAACAACTGCAACCTAAAGCACAGCCATCTAACTACTAAATATGCTAAACTGTAGTCACCTGCACTTAAGAACCCTCATGGGGATAAACGTTTTGTCATAAGCGAGTGAAATTTGGGATGACTTTTTACATGGTACTATTATGACAAAACTGAATTATATAGATATTGGTACCAAGAGCTTAAATCTAAAATACATAGCAGTATCTTTAAAGGGCAGCAGGTCAAAAGGAAACTCTCATAGGAAAGGCAGTGGCTTGTATTATCCTACAATTCAGAAAACATATCTGAGGGATTTCTAAAATTGAGCAAGGTGATTTCAAGGCAAAGTATTGACGATGTTTCCTAGTTACTCTTAGCTGCATCACTGAGGAACACAAGAAAGAGATGTGCTCAAAATAGAATGAGCTGATATGCAAATCGAACTAAAGTGGAAGAGACAGTTTACAAATTCCAAGGCTTGGATAATTAAACTGTTTTTCTCCAAATCAAGGGCATGACCATGATAATACACTCGTAGGAAGGAGATAGACTAAAACTGGGGGACTTCCAATACACATGTGATTATCATTCAAAATTTAAGAATTCTGAAAGGATAAGGAACTGTTCTAGATTCTTTTAGCTTGTCAGAAGGCTTCTAGAAAGATTAAAGCCGTGGACACAAAGAAACTTGTAACCCCAACGTATCTGTATCAATTCATATTTCTCCAGAGAAACACAACCAATATGACACAGATATGAATATAGATAATATGAGGATATATATGTATAATATGGCAGATTAGATAGATTACAAATGGATAGATAGATAGATAGATAGATAGATAGATAGATAGATAGATAGAGAAAGATACATAGATTTTAAGAAATTGACTTATGAGATTGTGCCAGGTGACAAGTATGAAATGCCTAGGGCAGACTAGCAGACTGGAAACTCCGACAAGAGTTACCGTTTTAGTATTGAATCTAAAGTTTATAAGGACTACAATTTCAAAGCAGAATTTCTGCTGCAGATGATCTGTTTTAGACTTTAGTTTTCAGTTGATTGGATGTGGCTTATGTATATTAGAAAGGTTGACCTCTTTTACTTAAAGACAAATGATTATAAATGCTGATCACATCTATAATATACTTTCATGGCGTTATCTAGATTACTGTTGACCAATCTGTTAGACCAATCACAAGAGCCTAAATACTCATAGAGAAAGTGGCAAGTCTTAGAAAAAAAATGCAGTCAGAACTTTTAGCTCATAGAGTTGACTGGCATAAAAAAAAAATGTTTTAACTTCCAAAAATAATTCTCAACTGAATAAAAAAGAACTAGGTGATAGGTAATGCCAATATTTGCAGAAATAAAATTGAGGAAATTAGTTTCTTACTGTCCAATAAAATAATTTCCATTTGCTAATTACTTTAAAGTTTTGAACGTTGATTTGCACTACCCTTTCGTCTAATATTCTTGTCGGCTTTTGGTATCACAGAAGTGAACTGTTGATGTTTTCACTCTTTCCATTTTCTCAAAACATTTTTGTGTTTTGAAATCACTCCTCTAACTAGATTACTGTTACAATTGTCTGGCGAAGCCATCAGTGCCTGTAGTTTTGATTGTAGAAATGGTTTTGTTTAAGGTTTCTAGGTCGGGAATGGTGGCTCACGCGTGTACTCCCAGCACCTTGTGAGGCCAAGACTGGTGGATCACAAAGTCAGGAGTTTGAAACCAGCATGACCAACATGTTGAAACCACCCTTTCTCTACTAAAAATATCAAAATATTAGCCGGGTATGGTGGCACACACCTGTAATCTCAGCTGCTCAGGAGGCTGAGGCAGAAGAATCGCTTGAACCAAGAAGGCGTAGGTTGCAGCGAGCTGAGATTGCGCCACTGCACTACAGCCTGGGCGGCAGAGTGAGATTCCATCTCAAAAGAAAAAAAAAACAAAAAAAGATTTCTGATTTTAAATAGTAATATAATATTCAGATATTGTATTTATATTTTCAGTTTTTTAAGATGTATTTTCTAGTAATTTCTCTATGAAATCTAAAAGTTCTTATTTTGGTACTATGCTTTTCACAGTATCAATTTATTGCCTATTGACTGTCCACAGGATTATAGTAGTGACCTACCTATTCTTTATTGTGTCAATAATTATTGCACCTTAATTTTAATTTTAGTAGTATTACCAAAGAGTTAAAATTTTATCATTTTATAGAGTACCAATTTGTTCTTTGATAATATATATTTTATGCTTTTATTTTATTAATTTTGCTTTTTGTGTTTATTTTTTTTTCTACTATCCGTAGGCTTAATTAGGTGTTATTTTCTGCCTTCTTTAAATACACCCTCAAGTTTTAGTCTCTTTTTCTAGGTGTATAATACATTTAGGACTATGTAGTTCTCTCTGAAAATGGCTTTAATTACTTAATACTGTTTTGATTTGTAGTATTTCCCATATCACACAGTCAAAAATATAATCTAATTTCTAGAGTGTTTTTGTCACTGGCCAATAATATAGCATTATTTATATATTACTTATATTACATATACAATATTTATTTGTCATCCAAAAGACCACCAGTGTGGTTAAATAATAGATAGTTTTATTGATGATAACCAGTTTGAAAATCAGGAAGACAAAGTCTCCAGCATGGATTGAAGGTTCTCTTTATTTGAAGAGGGGAAGGGCGTTGGGTTTTATGCCTCACAGGGTCCATATTATAAAGGAGAGTCATACATATTCATCAGGCTTAGGGGAAAATCTATGCATATTTGTGAGAGCCCAGCACATACACAATGGGTAAACATATATGTAACATACGTTTCATGTTCACTTTGGAGCAGGGTTTTAGCATTGAAGTAAGGTGGAATTTTTCTTTGTTTTGGATAGGGAACTATAGGACATAAAGACAGTTTGTGTGCAGCCCCTACAAACTGGCTGAAACTGGCTTAAGGTCTTCCGTTGCTTATAAAAAACAAAAAATAAGGTTTGAAAGACTGGTCCTTTGTGCAGTCAGAGTTGTAGTGGTCTGATCTGTAAATCAGAGTTATGAAGGGTCTGATAATTTGCCTGATAGCTCCAATGGTTATGAAATTTATCCAACATTGTGTTTTTTCTTGTAGCTATAGGAACTTAGGGAGTTTTCCTGCTAGCTACCCTGAACCTACTACTCATAGGTAACTTGTTTATTTAACCTTAGGGTCCATCTTAGTTGATAAAGGAATGTCTATTTCGGTCTCTCAGATCTCTTATTATATATTATTTTTTAAATATGTAGGCATTTTGCAGGTAATGTTTAGTTGTGAATATGTAGCTTTATTGGATTGAGAGGCAGTTATCCCTTTGCTTTACCAATAAACTCTATTATTGTGAGCACAGATATTTAGAATTTGTATATATTCTTGGTGAGTAGATCCTGTAATTATTATGGCATGCCCCTATTTATCTCTAGTAATGGTTTTTGGCTAAAAGACTTTTATTGGTTATCAATATAGATGTACTTATTGTTTCATTGTAGGTTGTTGCTGTTTGTTTACATGGTAAATCATTTATCTATTGCTGTGTAACAATACATCCCAAAACTAAGTGGCTTAAAAAAAGCAATAACCACTTATTATTTCTCACAATTTGTGTGAGTGAGCAGCTTAGCTGGACTTTTCCAACTTCAGCATCTCTCAAGAGTTTGGAATCAAGATATTATTTGGGGCTACAGTTATCTGAAGGTTTGACAGTAGCTAGAGAATGAGTTTCAAAATTGACTCTCAACATGGTTAGAATTAATGTGCTGAATCTTGGCATGCAGTGTTAATTTCTTCTCAATTTTCCTCTCTCCAGGTTACTTGGGTGTTCGTGACGTGAAGGCTGCCTTCCTCCAGAGTAAGCAATCCAAAAGAGCACAGTGTAAAAATCACAATATATTTTATAATATAGACTATGAAACACTGGCATTGCCTCAAAATTCTACAGGTAACACGGTCAACTGTAATAAATATGATAGTATAATTCTGTCCTACACATGAGATATCATGTGAACAGGAGGTGAGAATCATTGTCGGCCATCTCAGAGGTTGTCTATTATTCCTGACATATCTTGGTCTATCATTCAACTTCCAAACAATCTGCGTCTTTACATTTTATACAGGTTTCTTATACATAGCACATAGTTTTTAACAATCTGTCAATTATTTTTCTTTATATTTGAGCAGTTAATTTACACTTAGCCTGATTGCTAATCTATATTAGTTTGAGTATACTAACTTATTGTATGGTGACTTATTTGCAGTACTTATTCAATGTTCATTTTCTTTTGTCTTTTTGATGGATTGATATGCTTTATTATTCTATGTTCCTTCTATAATTAGCTTGGCAGTTTTGTGGTATACATATGTCTGTATGTCCAGTGTTTTTCAATGGTAGTGTACAGACTACATCATAATTTTTTGGCTAAAAAAATCCTAATATTACTTTGCTCTTTTGTCTTCTTCTTAGATAACACAAAGTCTTTAACAGATTTTTAAAAATTCCATTTTCTCTAAAGCCTAAATTACATGCAATTATTTTAGTGCTTTAAATTCTAACACCTCCTATTTTATAAGGTTAACATTCTCTTAGATTTACACTCTTCAAATGTCTTTCTACATTTCTCTGCTATCGTCTGGACATTATTCTTTCTTCCTGAAAAATACAATTTCCTGTTTCCTTTTCTGTGTGCCAATTGGTGACACATTCTAAAATTTTTGTTTCTCTAAAGCTGACTTTATTCACTTGTGTTATAAAATATTTTGGCTGGGTTGATAACTTTTTCTTTACACTTTGAATGCATCCTTTCACTGTCTTCTCTTTCCCATATTTATTTTATTTCTGTTATTTCTGTGGAGGCTGATATAATTGTTGCTCCCATGAGTGTAATTCATCTTTATTCCTGGTTACTTACGAGATTTTCAATATTTTACTTTTCAGCAGTTTTATTCTGATGTGCCTTGTTATTGCATTTTATTACTTCGTGGTTTGTGAGCCTTCTTTTAGAGTTTGCATTTAAAAGTCAAATTTTAGAAACTTCTATGGATTTATTTCTGTTTCCTCTTTTAACTCTTGGTTTGGATCATTGTATAGTTGCCTGGTCTATTTCATTGAACGACTGAAACTATATTTAAGAAAATGTAGAAATAATGAGAAGCTTAGGATAATATACACTTTTTTCAAAATAAGGATTTATATTTTCTCTCTGGGATTATCTTAAATTAAGGGGATTAAAAGTTAAACTTAATTTCCTTTAAGAACTATTTTAATTATAGGAACAGTTGATTTCTGAGTGTAGACTCCAAAAGTCCAAATCTAAAATAAAACAGATTTACAAGGACTTACCTTGACATAACCTGATCTGCAATTTTTGTGTTGTTAGGCTTATGACTCTCTCAAAGACCCTTTTCTCCTTGTTATCCTTAACAGATATCTCTGATAATTAGCAGACTGATTTAAGGAATCTGAGGCTCCAAAATGCTTGGTTAACTTCCATATTTCCATCATCCCCCTAAATCTTTGTCCCATAATCCTTTTGTTTTATCCTTTCAGTAGGTCTTTGATATTTTGAATGAATATCAGTAAATAGATATATTGTGGCAGATTTTCTTTTTGGCTTTACAGGTTTGTTGTCAGAATTACCTAGCCCAATATTACTCCATGTTATTTTAATCAAAAAATAATTAGAGGCCTCATCTAGGTTGTTGGACATTACTGATTTATTATCTTTAAATAGTTGTGCCTACTTTTTTCTATTTAATATATATGTTAAATATTGTCAAAATAAATGTTATTTCCTAATGTTTTCCAAATGAAATCAGAAACATGAATTGAAAAGTTTTAGATTCAGAAACATACTTCTACTTTTAAAGTAAAATATTATCATTTAGTTCATTTTGTTACATACTTTAGTAATTTTGAAAGTTGATTTTAAGTATCTGCGTATTGTTATCGATAATTTGCATGGTTGTACTGGGAGCCAGTATGAGCCCAATATTATGAAACATTTTGTACTATTATACTAAAATATCATTAAAATTAAAAGTTATAATTTTTCATGATATAATGAGCCTGCTATCAAGTATCATATTTACCATTACCAAATTAAATAATCTACAAATACAAATAAACAGTAATCAATAAAAATAATCAACACAGTATCTGAATATAGATAAAACAATTATATTCTACCTAAAATTAATTTTTTCTCACAGGTTTTGTTTACAAACCTAATTATTAAGGAATCATAGACATATACACAAGAAAAATTTTGCAGACATAAATTCATCTACAAATTACAGTATATTTATTAATACTTTTTCCCACAAAACTGTGCAGTTAATGCTTTATAAAAATCTTAAATTTGGCATGGTGAGGTGGCTCACTCTTGTAACCCTAGCACTTTAGGAGGACGAAACTGTGTATCACTTGAGGCCAGGAGTTGTAGACCAGCTTGGCCAACATGTTGAAAGCCAGACTCCTCTAAAAAATATAGAAATCAGCCAGGCATGGTGGCATATGCCTGTAATCCCATCTACTCAGGGGGGACTGAGGCAGGAGAATCACTTGATCCTGGGAGGTGGAGGTTGCAGTGAGCCAAGAGATTGTGCCACTGCACTCCAGCCTAGGTGACAGAGCAAGACTCTTGTCTCAAACAAAAAAGGTATATATGTGTGTGTATATATATACATACACACACACACATATATATGATATATATGATATATATATGTATATAAAACCTTAAATTTAAGTAGTGTGGCTTACCTTTAAGTAGTATCTAGTAGAGTTTAAATTGTTTTATAGTCATCAGCTTTTCTTCAAAAATCCTAGAGGGATTTTTTTTTCTTCCTTTTATTTCCTCTTTTTTTCCCCTTATGACAGTAAACTGTGGATATGTAAAAAAAAAGAAAGAAAGAAAAAAAAAATTTGCTAACCAAGGGATTGCGACACTACACATCAGTTTTTAAATCCCCAGTTAATCCAATCTAATCCACATAGGACACTGACAAAAAATCAATAAAAATAAAAGTGGAAATTGAGGATCTTCTCTTGGTCAAAAAAA
>NW_016803660.1:741953-756629 GCF_001698545.2 Rhinopithecus bieti | reverse complement strand
TTTGCTTCCTTAGTGTGACTTAACAGAATTGGTGAAAGCTTTGAATAATCATGTCAGGTGAATACAATTCAAATGGTTGACATACAAATTCTGACACACAAAATTAAGCATTTTAGGTACTTTGTGAAGCTTCTATTATTTTACTTGTTTTCTTTTTTGAAATATATATTTTATTCAAATGTGATTATCAGTTTCTTCATTATCATTCAGTGTCAAAGTGCATGTGATCAGTGTAAGATGATATTTTTACTAACGAGTATTCTTGGCTGGGTGCAGTGGATCACGCCTGTAATCCCAGCACTTTGGGAGGCGGAGGTAGGAGGATCACCAGAGATCAGGAGTTTGAGATCAGCCTGGCCAATGTGGTGAAATCCCTTCTCTACTAAAAATGCAAAAATTAGCTGGGCGTGGTGATGTACACCTGTAATCCCACCTACTCGGGAGGCTGAGGCAGGAGAATCGCTTGAACTCGGGAGGCAGAGGTTGCAGTGAGCGGAGATTGTGCCACTACACGCCTGCCTGGATGAGAGTTTGTCTGTGTCTGAAAAAATAAAAATAAAAAAGAATATTCTTGTTTGAAATTCCTGCCAGAAATTGCTAAAAGGAAATATCTGGGAAAGAAGGTCAATGCAATGAAATTGCCATGCATTTTATTATACCCTCCCATCGAATATAGAGATGTATAGCTAACAAATAGTTTTATCTCTTTTCCCCTATTTACTTTCATATAATTGGGTTGCTGCAGAAACAATAATTTTTCTAAACATGGAAAGTAAGAATGAATTCATCGATCAAGTCCAGGTGTTTGATTATTACTATGCTTGCAATCTTCATTTCAGAGAGGCAAACTCAATTTGTACGTGCAACCTAATATAATAATATCTTGAAGCAAAGAGGTATTTCCATAGCACATTACATAATAGACTAGGTGTGAAACTACTTTAATGGTGAATGAATACCCTGAAGGTTGTTAGCTTTTTATTATACACAGCATTTTGTACACCAATGCATTAGTATTTCTTCCTGCAGATAAAATTAATGTGTTTAAATTAATAACTAACTCTTAAAGTGCACTCAACTTTTCCTACATACCCACTTAGTCCATTTTTATCTTGTAACAATCACTTAGGAAGAGTTTTGTTCTGCGTTTTAGTCACATACTTACTTTGCATAATTTAAAAAATAAAGTGAAAGAAGAAAAGACTACGTTTTCCAAGTGAAATATTGTGAGAAAAACAAATTTGCATATGTAAAATTACATAGTTATAAACATTTTGTGCTTTGAGTCTAGTTAAATTTTTAAAGAATCTGAAGATATATATAAAATTATATGTGATCAGCTGTAAAATGAAATGAACCAGAAACACCTGTACAAAGGAATTTAGTTGCAAGCAACAGAGGGCCAAGTGTGTTTCTCTTTTCTTCAAACTGAACTATTTGTATCATGCATGGCAATGGTAACCAAAAAGTAACCATAGATTCAAAATTACACAATCTCTTATTCTTAGTTCTTTTTGGTTCATTGGAACTTGTTTTTTGTTTGTTTTATTTGTTTTTTATCAAAGATGACACAGAACTTTGAAAAACGTAAACAGTTTTTTGTTCTTTACCATGGGATTTTTGTATCAAAGAATTAAATGTTTATATATAAAATTATAAAAGATAAGCCAAAGGGGGCCAATGTAATATCTTCCTACTTGATAATTTTGTTAAAAAACTAGCATATAGTATCAATAATTAGATATTTTTAATTTTAAAATTACTTTTATATTATATTATACTAAAAAATGCTATTAAATTCCTAAATTTTATTTTTAAAGCAATTCAATCATATGAGAAAAAATCAAACTCTGATTGGAAAGAGTTTTGTGAATTGATTACTTATTGTACCATCATGACTACATTTGCTATTTAAAAATTATGGCACAAATTAGACTCAGTTCTTGTATCTCCTGAAGACAATTCAGGCAAAATGTCCTGTAAAAAGTCACATAGATGGTTAAGGAAAAAAAAAAATGTATTTTCTTAAGCAGATTTTCCAATGTAGTAAATAAACTTTACTATCTTTTCAATCACTTTAGACAGAGATTTTTAAAAGTTTTGAGCACTCAAAATATATTTTACCTCACCCCAGATAACCAGATAATTATTCCAATCCATTCTCAATTAGCTCTGTTTTCATTCATTTAAATACATCACTTACTATATCAGTTGACATCAACTAAAAATTCTACCTAGGAGAATTAACTATTGAATTCTTAATTTGCATCAGTCACATTGTGGATAAATTGTCTAAGCATTTTAGATAAATTTTCTAATTTTATCATCAAAAATTAGAAATGGATATTATACACACACACACACAAAGCAACTGAGGCTTAGTGAGATTGAGCAACTTGCCAAAAATTGCATGACGGGTATGTCATAGAACGAAGATATGAAAGCTCCTACATACGGCATTGTACTGATATGAGTATAAAGTTAAACTGGAAAGCCCAAGAGAGAAAACAGCATTAAAGGAATACATTAAAAGGTTACCTAATGGTCAAAAGTAAGATTCCGTGTACTTCTTTGAATGGAATTTTACATCTACTTGAAATAATATTTTTTTAGAATACTGTACAATCAAAGGATAAGTAGAACAAATATAATATTCACAAATTTATAAAAAAGGTCAATTTAACACTACACTTATGACCAAATTTTGCTTATACGAGAGCAATGTCAATAAACCTCCAAATAATAACTTTAATTATTTGTATTTCTATGAAATCTATTTTTGTATACACAATATTCACCAAAGTCATATGTCAGAATTATCATGAAATGCGGTAAACTGTCATCATGTGAATAATTTATCTTTATTTTGAAAATGGTGTAAAGATAATATTAGTATCAGGAGAAAACCTGATCACTTTTTAATTTGCTTTTACAACTTCAAAGTGCACCTATCATCAGTGAAATAAGTTACAAAAGTAAGTAGTCATTTAAAATTGATAAAGATTATAGAACTTGTCCTCAATCCATTTTTCTAACTATCAGTGGAATCAGTTAATTAACTTTCTTGCAAGCCACAGAAACCAGCTTTGGCCAAAGGGGATTAATTGGAAATGTATGGGAAACATCTTAAGAAAACAACAGGCTCTAACAGAGGACCATTTATTTAAGCAGCAAATGCTCAGCAAATCTTTCTATGAGTGCATCTGATAGAACTGATGCTCTCCAGCGGGGGAAGAAAACTTCAAAAACACTGAGCACCACAGGAAACAAGTGTTTCAGAAAATGAAAATGAGTAATATTTAGAAAGGAAGGATTAGTATAGGTACCGATCACGTATAAGTTAGGCAATGAGTCTATTTATCTAACAATAGTTGTTTTCAAAATAGTTTTCCTACTTACAACCAGCACAGATAGATTATAATTAGGCATTTGTCATTATACATTTGACAAGGAGAAAATTACTTTTACAATGAATAGCTATGAAGTATATAAAAATATGTCCTTTAAAAAATTTTTTTGAAGACACAGGATCTCACTATGTTGCTCAGGCTAGTCACAATAAAATATCTTATCAGTTAAAGAGTAAAATGTGTTAAATGAGTGTATCTAGTAAATAAGTGTATCTGTTATATCTATGTCAACAAAATAATAATGCATACTGAGATTTTCAATCATATATAATAATAAATACACTGTGTAATACATTGAATTTCAGAGCTGTAAACTCTGAGATCTAGTTTTATTTTTATTAATTGGATATCATATATTTTACTATTGTATCCATGAGCACACACTGGGAGTAGACCTGTTTCTTTCTTTTTCTTGTTTTTTATTCTCTAATATATTCTTAATATGCTTATCATTTCCTTCCCTGATGTCATATATTTTGGTAATTAAAATTGTATGTGTAATATATAATATATAATGCCAAAATTAAAGTTATATATTTAATTAAGAGGAAATATATATATATCACATCTGTAAGTATTAAATCAACTCACTAATAAGAGAATGTGATCCACTTGCATGGCATATTTATTGAATTGTAGTATAAATTAGATGTAAAGCCCAAAGCTAGGTTCTAGGTTTCACTTAAGGTCTCAGGCTGGTGCAAACATAATTGCAGTTTTTACTGTTAAAAGTAATGACAAAAACTGAGACTACATTTGCAGCAACCTAATACATCTTCATGAATATCAAACAAGTATATAAAGATAAAATTTAAGTATATTATTCTTTACAATACATTAAAAATTGCAAATCATATAACTCAAAATTGTAATAACTTATAGAGAATAGTTCTAGAGAATAGTTTGAAAGTTCTAGAGAATAGAACTTTCTAGAGAATAGTTGTTTGAAAATAGAGAATAGTTGTTTGAAAATATTTAATTATATTTAGGAAATTTCTATAAAGGTTTATTGTATAAAAAATAAACTTGAAATTATGTATTATTTCTAGCAGAGGATTTGGCAGTAACATGTGATGTTTAGGGTATATTACATTTCAGGACTACAGAAATGACAAAATACTTAGTTGGAAGTTATCATCTCAGGGATGACATATTTTAAATAATGTCAAGTTCAGTGTCTGTTGTATTTATTTAATCATATATTATTAATAGATACCATATTAATACCATATTTATTTTAACTTCCAGTATTACAAGAGAAACAGAGTGAACAAAGTGTAAAGCCTTGATACTAAAACAGAAAAAGCAGAACAACTGTCAGCGTTTATTATTAAGTTGAGCATATTTGTCTGAAATTAATATAGTAATTCTGCTTTCTTTATCTGGCATCATTGGCAAATGGGCTATTTCACAAACATGCATTGTCAGATGATTGCAATTCTCCCAGCAACTAACTGAAACTTTCATTATAACAATTCTGTTAGAAATCTTCCAAAAACTTATGACACACTTTTCTATAGTAAAGCAAATGTAATTTAGTTTTTTCTTGTTGGTTTAATCAGTCATTTAAAATGGTATTAATTTATTAATCAAACATTTACTTAATGCCCGCCCACTCATTCAAAATCTGCAAAGTGCTATGGCTGTCATGATGAATCTCAAACATTAATTGTCTATTGATAGCCATTGAATTAGTAGGTGGCTTAAAGGATTTTGTTTTTCTTTCGAAAGCAAGCCCTTTTTTGAAGAGTTTTTTTTTTCTTCCGGTTCCTTCAAGAATCTAGAGAACTGCTCCTAACACTTAACATTAACAAAAGCACCGTCTTTTAAAAATCTATGTTGCAATGTCTTTTCCCTGAGTAATGAAGTCCCCTTTTGACCAGAAACATAGGAATCGATTGCAGTTTCCTTGACTGCCTTGATTTCACAAATACTATTTTATAAAGTTGTCATGGAATGATAATATTAAAATTAATGTGATGAGTAGGTCTGTTCCCTTTTTAATATTTCACATTACCTTTGAATTTACAGATTTCATGTTTGTAAGGAATCCTTTGTTACATTACTTAAATGAGTCATTATTCTTTATCTTCTACTAAATAATGTAAATAATCTTCCTTTTAAATATTAGATAGGATGAGATAATTAAGCACTTGGCCTTATGTCACATGTTCTCATGAGCCTTTGTATAATCGAATGACCTGACTCTGCACATTTCTGTGACTCTCTTGAAGATAGCGCTGTGGATAAGGGTCAAGTTCAGACAATTGCAGGCACCAGACCAAGCTGTGGATACATTGCTTTGATCTTTGTTTTTGTAATTTTTTTTTTCCTTAAATCAACACACAGTAACTCTCTTCTGACTTTCTCCATTATTGAGAGAGCCAGTTGCAGTCATGATGACAGCTCTATTGTAGGCAGGAACAATGGCAGCATTTTTCTGACTCCGGCATCCTGAGTGTTATATCTCAAGTAAGATGTTTTTGGTTATCTGTATTTCATGGGTATCTCGTGTTGCGGAACTGAATGAGTTCCACCACATGCTGAGAGTAACTCAGGAATGCCTAGCTCAGAGTCAGTTTCTCTATCTCCCGCTATAGTTTTTTCTAATAATAAAATCACTTTCTGTTTAAAACCACTCTTGTTCCATTTCCTGTGCTAAATCCTGATTAATATTTGTGAAATTCCAGGTATCTAAGTAATCTGATTAAAATATATGCAATATGGATGCATGACTTTTATGGCAACTGGTTTCTTTGTAAACTTAGTAGGTTTATTCTTATTTACTTATATATTTATTTATTTGATTAGAGTTAGTTCATTACTATACTGTAGGTGGATAAAGTAAGTAGAATTGCAACTTTAATTCCAAAGTAATAGATCCTAAAAATGAAAGAAAACATTGGGGAAGAAATGCCTGGGAAAGAAATAGCATTTTGGTGCTGATAGTTAGATAACAGGTAAAGAAGTGAGATTTTGAAATACAAAATAAAAAAATTTCAGAATAAATGTCAAATCACTAGTACATCTACAGTTATGAAGTGCTCAGGCAGAGTTCTGCCTGAAAACTGGAAACGCTATTCTAGTAAAAGGGAAAATAAAATTTATAAACCAAAACCAGAAAAGAAGTTTAGGAAATGAGAAGAAACAAAGAAATACTGTACCAACTAAACAGGATGTCTGATGTATATATAGATTTAAGCCATATGTAAGTTTAAAAGCATATGTAAGTTTTCTTACCATTATTGCAAAAAAGTAAAAAAAAGAAAAAAAAAAAGGAAAGAAAGAAAAAAAACTGATTTTTTTTTCTCCAATTGAAACTTGATTACAATTGACATCACACCCATTCCCTGTGTGCTTTAGTATCTGCGAGCAGGAATTAAATCTTGATCCCACAAGAGAACTGCATTCATGAGAAGAATCAATTGTAACCATACTAGGTTCATCAAAATCTGTGGTAAATGTCCCTGAAAATTAACCAGTTTGAAGTTGAGAGGGAAAAAAAAAAAAAAAAAAAAAAGATGCTTGCAAACTGATCAGCGGTAACTAATTATCTGAATGGAAGCTGAAGGAGACTGGAGTTTATTGAGAAATCTCCTGACTGGGGAAGTCTGAGGCTTCCTGAGAACCTTCCATCTTGAATTGTGAGGATGAAATCACGAAAGTATAGCCAACTTACGGGTTTCATTTGTTTAGTCAGAGTTATAATTCTCTGTAGTATCTGAAAGCAATGTGTTAAGTAGCCTACGACATTTTGTTTCTTTTCATTGTGTCTTTATACACTTAACAATGAAACAATGGCAAATGTGATAGGTGGGGGAAAATGTAGATATACACAGAGAGTGCTAAATTTGCCTATGTTCCAATGTTCAATTTCATATCAAATATTTTTCTCTATTTAATTTATCTTAGTTTTCTGCTAACTGAAGCTTAACATACAGGTCTTCAGTTAATAAATTTGTATTTCAATATTCTTGTCAGAGACCCAACTGTTGCCATTTTTTTCCCATAATACTTTCAATTAAATGGTATAAATGAGAAAAAGCTTTGTACAATTCATTCTTGGGGAATAATATCTAATACAAGACTCCGAAATCTGTATTCCATGGTTTGCACTGACTCATTGCTTTTGCTTATAATTCTTCTAGTTATTTTACTGGGACAGAACCTTGGTTTGAATTCATGAAGATAACATTGAAAATGTATACCTGGAAATAAAAGCACAGAGTTTAATTAAACTCATGGATTAGAGATGAGGATGAGGTTATTAAACAAATGTGAATGTTTTACTGAATGTCTCTTTGAATTTGGCTCAATCAGTGAGCTTATTTTCAAAGATGTTTTGCCATAATTGATGATACAGACTTGGAAGGAGCAATGATAGAGATATAATTGAGACAAAATCCAAAAAGACTCAGAAACCATAGCCAATCCTGCTGTTCAGAATGAAAGAAAAAATAAAAGTAACTATTCAAACTTACATTTAAAAGAGGGCCACGTTGCCTGTACAGAAAGAACATTTCCATTTTGCTCAAAGTTACTTATTAGTATGCAGAAAAGCTGAAGGGCAAGATTTAATTTCAATGTCTTGGGATTTATCCATAGATGAAGTGTAGGTTATGGAGTATTGCCAGAAATTAAAGGAATATGAAGGATCCACATATAAAGCAGATAACCAAACACAGATTATTACTGATGTTTATGCAGTGTGTAAGACACAGTAGAAGATAAAGAAAATTACAGAGTAGTTATGAACAAGGTAAATAATGTAAATTATCCTACCCAAATATTTTGTGCATGTTACTAAACAATTTGATATCTATATTTTCCTGTGGAGAAACATTTTAAAAGCTTTTATAAATATTTGAGTATTCATTAGAATTTAAATTATAAAACAACAGGTTAATCAAATTAAAAATATTTAGTGAAGGCTCTACATTCAAAAAATAGTATTTTGTAAAAGTAATACATTTGCATTATCCAACATTAATGTGATAAGCCTTATAAACTGTACTTCAGTAGAGACTATTATGACCCACTTTTGTGATAATCAACTGGTTTTCAGAAACTGTGCAAATTATTTTCCTTATATGTCCTAGAGTTGCAAATATTCTGAATATCCTCAAAATTCATCTACTGATATTCTCTAATGTTCCCTAAAAAACATACAACCCAAATCTACACAAAGATGTAATGGCTGATTCTAGGAGTTACTAGATTAATTCAAGTTTAGGCTTAAGAAATCTCCTGACTAGGGAGTGCTCACACAAGGCTGACCTTGGTCATATGGAAATTCTAAATATGCTTAAATCATTATTGTAGTTTTAAAAATCAGTGTTATTTTATGTATTAATTTAGAGTTTTCCGAAAGGAGTTAGATTTTCTAGGAAATCTGCTTATACATTTTTTTAAAATAGTGGTAGATTGACTCACATCCACTTTCATTTAGTGGATTTATACTAAGATAATACAAATTTAGTAATTAAAGCATGTATGGCACATATGTATTGACCTGGATGTATAAATAAGTAAATCAATCTTTTAAATAAGGTCTTTATTTTGATGCCTCTCTTACAATTAGAACGATGGAAACACTAACAAATTATATCTAGATTGCTAAATTTTACATGTACTTTGACGTTCTTTAAGCTATATCATATTCTCTCAGTGAGTAATACTGTGTGGTAAATATGTGGTCTAGAAGATAAATTTCCATTCTTTGTCATCAATTAAACTAAGGGGTATGTGTGCATGTGTCCATTCAACATGAATTAATTGCATGACTTTCCATGCTAAGCACCATCTCTTCCATTAAGGAACTTATAGTTTAGTAAAAATGGCAAATAAAAAAAAAAACAGGCAATTTTATGTGAGTGTGATAAAAAACTATTAATATATGAGTGGAAACAGGAAATATTAGAAAACATAAGGGCAGGAAAATTTGACTGGAGCAATAATTGCTGTGTTGAACACTCGACAGGTAAGCACCCAGGTGAAGGATGCTGGAGAGGCATTTTTGAAAATCAGTGTCTTTTAGAAAACCTTTACAAAGAAAATTTTTAACGAAGACAAACTGACAGTAACTTTATTAAATAAAAAAAAGTCAGTTTTCATATACAAATAAGCTATTATTTTTTTACATTTATTTTGTCCTATATATTCATTATATATTTATTTTAATTTCTACCAATTAACATGCTAGACGAAGTTTCTTACTTTGTTTAGCAACACATTTTTAAGGTTTTCATTTTATTTCATAGCTTAGGAGCATCACTACAAGAGTAGGAAATGAACTATCTTGAAAGTCACACATTTTATTTTTTTGTTTCTTTCATTTTGTTGGGTCAGATAAGTAGAATTCAGTTTCATTGGATGTTTTACATTTTACCCTCTGGTGTAAGCATTTTCAACTTTTTTTGATTGATTTTTGAGTTTCTTTGTTTTACACAATTTAATCTTTGCATATAACTAGGGTATTTTATAATTTGTCATTAAAACCAGTATATTTTGGAGAGAAAAAAAAAGGTAGCATTAACAATTACACTGTGGTGACTGGTATAATCTCAGACTGTCCGAAGGAAAACTATACCATGGTACATGCCAACTATAACTAATACTTTGCTTGAAATATATAATCCTCACCTTATAAAGTTGAAATAGTCTCTTAAAGAAGGTCTAGTTATAATGTTAGATAATTGAATGATTGGCTTCAAATTCAATTGGTCAAAGGAAATTGTATTTTTAATTCTATAAAGGATGCTCTGAAAACAAAGAGATGTTTGTATAGTTAAATATAATTACTATGGCCTATTAATATGAACATGGTAAAGCTAAAGCTGCTGGTGTTTATTTGGCCTTTAGAGAATGTTTCTTATACAGACTGCTGTTTGAATCTTAGATCCACTACTGCTTTGCTATGTGCCCTTTAGAAAGTGCTTAGACTCTGTGACACTAAACTTCATCATTCATAAAACAAACAAGAATATCAGAGTCTGTCATATTATTTCCATGAAGATTTAATAAAATATTACGAAACATAAAATAATTTTCATACCTTATAGACTGAATGCTTAGTATTATTTTATTTCCTTGCAATCATAAATATTAAATTGATAGAAATTTGAAGTCCAACATGTTGATAAGTTGCCTAAGATAATTTTGGCCTTCTGGTTTCGCATACTTTTCATGTAGGTATTTTATAGATATGCATAAAAAATATTATATATTTTTTATAATTCGAAAAGATATTTAAAACTGCATTTTACTTTTTCTGGCTTTTCTTTTTATTCTTGAACACCAAGGTCAATTGCTTTTTACTTTCATTTCTCAACTTGTTTGAACAAATTTTGCAAAGATATTCTTACCCTTCACCTTNATAAGTTGCCTAAGATAATTTTGGCCTTCTGGTTTCGCATACTTTTCATGTAGGTATTTTATAGATATGCATAAAAAATATTATATATTTTTTATAATTCGAAAAGATATTTAAAACTGCATTTTACTTTTTCTGGCTTTTCTTTTTATTCTTGAACACCAAGGTCAATTGCTTTTTACTTTCATTTCTCAACTTGTTTGAACAAATTTTGCAAAGATATTCTTACCCTTCACCTTTCCCTACAAATTCCTCTCATAAGTAAATCTTATCTTGAGAATATGTAGAGTCTTTTGTAGAAAAGAACAACATAAACTCAATTTTATTAAAGAAAACATGAGATTACAAATGAGCATTTTTTAAAAGGGAATCAAATTTCATTTCAGAAAATTTGCTAGAAAAAAAAACTTATGAACCACCTAGTGTAAGTGTGTTATTCTGTGAAAACAGTAATTCCTTATTTAAAAAAATAGTTTCTAATAAAAGAACCTGGATTATATAGCTACTCACGTTGAACAGATGCTCACAAACAACCTTAACTCTAACCATATTTAACTATCAAAAATGGAAATTAAATTTTGGTTATAGTTTTCCCACATTCAATGTAAAAGAATAATGGCTACTTGTTATCAAATTATTTTAATATATTTCTTACGTCTGCCCATCTAAAATGAAAACTTTATTTTCATGAAGTTTTGTACAACATTCCTTAAATGAATGTGCAAAGTCATAACTGCATTTGACTACTGAAAGGAAGAATAATTGATAAATTGCACTTGTTTAGATGTTACTGACATTAAAATGAGATGTTTTGTCATGTTTATAATGATTGTCATGTATATAACGATACATGTTTATAACGATGACATGATGATTATTATAAGGTTAGCTAAAGTAAACTCTTTGTTTTCAGTGTAAAATTAAAGCCAATATATTATTTTTTTCATTGTGTCTATATTGCTTTCCTTTGTAGTGTTTAAAAAAATGGTTCATGAATATTTATTGCCATTAAACTGATACATCTTTTCATTCTTTTAATTTTTTTTTTTGAATCCTATAGCTGTTTTATATTCTTGAATTATATTCATTTGGTCACTCTTTCATCTTTCCTTCTTAGGCACAGTGTCAAAATTCCTTATTTATCTGGTGATGTTATGCAGTTTAACTATTCACTGGGAAATTAAATTTTATTATACTATATCTAATATAGGTTTTTCTCATCATCCTGATCCTAACAATGTAACTGGTACTTTGTTTCTCTTTCCTTAGGGACATCTACTTTGCAGGAGCAGAGACAGAATTTCCTAGAAACTAGAGGCCAGTTCTCCAATTACCTTTTACTTTTGGTTGGGTAAATCTGAGATGATTTAAGTAGTACAGTGGACTAAAAATGTTGACAGATTTATGACAATGCTTAGGTGTGAAAAGGAGAATTAATCCTGAGGGGAGGAAGTCTGAAGAATTTCTTATAAGATGGCAATATAGATAGGATTTTGCAGATCATGTGTAAAAATGTCCAGAAACTTTCGCATTCATAAGATAACCAAAGACTTGGAAGGGTCTTCATGGAGAACAGCTATTATGTGCACACAAGGAAGCAGACACAACATGTTTTGTCCCTCAAATAAGACCAGTACTGTTATATGTAAGCCTAGAATTAAACCTCAAAGCAACCACAGTCAGTGGGAAAGAAGGCCGTATACAGGGCCAGCTTCATGAGTGTGCATCCTATACACTTGCAGAGGATCAGCCCTCAGAAGGGCACCACGCTTGTTTGAAAGCAGTCATATTATCTTGAATTCTCAATAATTTTATCTTTGACCTTGTGTTTTGTGAATGAAGTCTGACAAAACAATGGAGCATGTTCCTTGCACCCCATTCACATACAGCATTTGTGAGGCCCCATGAACACAGATTTCCTATGGACCCACGATTGGGGGAGTTCAATTAAGGCTCAAAATGACTTTAAGGCAAACTACTATGTCTACGACTCAGTAAATAAGGCATTGACAGCCCTTAGAGATCACGTTTGTTTTTTCAAATCAGAAATTTATTTAAATATGGAAATAAGTCAATAGTGTTCTATGAAACAACCAGGAAAACTGCTCACATACTTTTAAAACTATGTAACTTTGGGTGTTAGTCAACTTCTTAAGATAAAAATGAAGAAGGAAAGAAGAAAGATCTTTTTTTAACTTTCATTCTTTATTCTTCAGTAATAGAGTATAGAAATTCTAGGTAGAATTTACATGTCTCAAGAAGTGAAATATAAACAGTTTAGTTTTGTGCAGTGTTTTTATTCTTCTGGTCAGACCAAAATACATATGGATGCACTATCTCTGAAATATAAATTGTGTAATTTCAGTGATTCCATATATGAGTTAAATGCTCTTATATTTGCATTTAAAACTGGCATTTCACTATACATATAAAGATAAATGGTAAAATTCATGATGAAAATTTAAAATTTTAATTTTTCTTTTTTAAAACATTAAAAAAAAAATTGAAAAAAAAAAAAAAAAAAAAAAAACACCATGAGAAGTTAAGAAAAGATGGTGGGAAGAAAAGTTTCATTTTAGTACTTTAACAATACAGTTTCCTGCATTTTGAACAAAGGGTTCTACACTTTTATTTTCATAGGGTACAGTAAATGATGTAGCTTGACATGCCATGACAATAAGCATAGCACTAATAGCATTAAAATCAGTACACTAACCATCAGGAACCATTTCTTATAAATTGAGAAATATGTAAGTTCCTCATAACCAACACAAGGCACTGTGGTGGGAAGGGTTTAACACTACTTGCAGAAATTTAATTTCCTCCTAACTAGGTGTGACTGGATCTCAAGGCAGGTTTCATTTAACTTTAACCTTGTGGAGAAATATTTGTTCCAAGCAGCTGTGGTTTTATGTACTTTCCCCAGCAGCCTTTAAGCTCCTTGAATGCTAAAATTATATTTCACACAACTTAAACTATATTCAAAACACACCAGTGCTCCAGGCATATGCCCTCGGAGCTCTTTTCTATTTGTGTTAGGTGCTAGCTCTCAGCATGTTTTCATTACCAACCATCAGTTAAAGGATGCCTTTTCTGTGCTTGTGAATAAGTGGAGTATCCAGGAATATATTTATTCAATGGGTAGAATGTAATCAATCACTGAGAGGTGGGGAGCTTTTAACACTCTGCTTCCTTTGTAACTGATTGAGATAATTTCAGATATTACCCAAATTGCCTTCAGAGATTCCCTGTGGAATTGAGCCAAAGTTATTCTCTTTGTGATGTTTGATCTCCCACACTTGCTTGACTGTTTTCTTTGTCCTTACCACTTTCCCATCACCTTACTGGTTCCTTCTAGAAAGCAGCCTCATAAATTTTCTTTAAGCAAAATTTTGTCTCAGAGGCTTCTTAAGAGGAAACCCAATCAAACTAAGGCACTAAAAGAAATTAAAATATTTAATGAGAGTAACAGGCAACTGATAAATGTTTATTGAATTCAATTGAGAATTGTGTATAAAAGGTAGAATTTCTTATGTAATTAAATAGTCCATTACTGTAAGTCTTCTTGATAATACCGATGAACATCATGACATCCTAAGCATTTAAGTATCTCATTTTGTCAGGGTTCATTGTGAATGCACTGGCTGCTCTAAAAAAAAAAACAAAATAGGCCTCGTTTTGAATTCCATATCCCATATGCTTACCCTTACTTCATGTTCATGTTATAACTGAATATTAGTGAGATTTTATATAGTTATGAATAAAATGTAGGCTTATATTGATCCAAAGACTTAATATATTTACCCATATTTAGCCATAAATAGAATAATTTTACATTTTCTTCTACTTTAATGGTTTCTCCCTTTAAAATGTTTATTCTATATAGCATGAGTT
>NW_016803660.1:706097-740199 GCF_001698545.2 Rhinopithecus bieti | reverse complement strand
AAAAAAAAAAAAAAAAAAAAAACACCATGAGAAGTTAAGAAAAAGATGGTGGGAAGAAAAAGTTTCATTTTTAGTACTTTAACAATACAGTTTCCTGCATTTTGAACAAAGGGTTCTACACTTTTATTTTCATAGGGTACAGTAAATGATGTAGCTTGACATGCCATGACAATAAGCATAGCACTAATAGCATTAAAATCAGTACACTAACCATCAGGAACCATTTCTTATAAATTGAGAAATATGTAAGTTCCTCATAACCAACACAAGGCACTGTGGTGGGAAGGGTTTAACACTACTTGCAGAAATTTAATTTCCTCCTAACTAGGTGTGACTGGATCTCAAGGCAGGTTTCATTTAACTTTAACCTTGTGGAGAAATATTTGTTCCAAGCAGCTGTGGTTTTATGTACTTTCCCCAGCAGCCTTTAAGCTCCTTGAATGCTAAAATTATATTTCACACAACTTAAACTATATTCAAAACACACCAGTGCTCCAGGCATATGCCCTCGGAGCTCTTTTCTATTTGTGTTAGGTGCTAGCTCTCAGCATGTTTTCATTACCAACCATCAGTTAAAGGATGCCTTTTCTGTGCTTGTGAATAAGTGGAGTATCCAGGAATATATTTATTCAATGGGTAGAATGTAATCAATCACTGAGAGGTGGGGAGCTTTTAACACTCTGCTTCCTTTGTAACTGATTGAGATAATTTCAGATATTACCCAAATTGCCTTCAGAGATTCCCTGTGGAATTGAGCCAAAGTTATTCTCTTTGTGATGTTTGATCTCCCACACTTGCTTGACTGTTTTCTTTGTCCTTACCACTTTCCCATCACCTTACTGGTTCCTTCTAGAAAGCAGCCTCATAAATTTTCTTTAAGCAAAATTTTGTCTCAGAGGCTTCTTAAGAGGAAACCCAATCAAACTAAGGCACTAAAAGAAATTAAAATATTTAATGAGAGTAACAGGCAACTGATAAATGTTTATTGAATTCAATTGAGAATTGTGTATAAAAAGGTAGAATTTCTTATGTAATTAAATAGTCCATTACTGTAAGTCTTCTTGATAATACCGATGAACATCATGACATCCTAAGCATTTAAGTATCTCATTTTGTCAGGGTTCATTGTGAATGCACTGGCTGCTCTAAAAAAAAAAAACAAAATAGGCCTCGTTTTGAATTCCATATCCCATATGCTTACCCTTACTTCATGTTCATGTTATAACTGAATATTAGTGAGATTTTTATATAGTTATGAATAAAATGTAGGCTTATATTGATCCAAAGACTTAATATATTTACCCATATTTAGCCATAAATAGAATAATTTTACATTTTCTTCTACTTTAATGGTTTCTCCCTTTAAAAATGTTTATTCTATATAGCATGAGTTTGCAATATATTTGAAGTAAAAAACATATTTAGATTAGCGAGCCTGTGAGCATCATGTCAAAAAATAAATGTGGTTATGAATGAGGAAATAAAATGATCACAATTAATGGAAATTATTTTAAAAATCAGTAGTATGAATAAAGTTGACTCAGGAGTTTTGTTCAAGTGAAGTACACCAACCATTTAAAACAGTTTTATTTTAAGAAACTCTAGCACTTACAGACTGAATATGAGTCAAATAATCAAGATTTTTTTCAGAAATCCAGGTTGTGAACTTTAAGTAATCTATATTAATTTTAAAGAATATTCGTTTTTATCATAGGTCATTTTTTAAAAGAATAAAAGCGAAATGTTTTGCCACCTTTACACAGCATTCATTCTTCTCCTTTTTCTCCCATCAAGTAACAGTCATTGTTGAGTATTTTACATGAGTGTTTGTGTGTGTTTATTACATATATATTATACATATTATATATACATTATATATATGGCATATATTATATCATATATATTTATGAGAGGGGAGAAACTGAAGAATTGAGAGAGTACACACAAGGAACAGTTTTGAAAAGTCACAAAGAATCTCCACTTGTATAAGTGAGTTTCTCCATATTCTCCTAACTCAAAGAGACGGAAGATACAATGTTGTCACATACTCAGCATCACTAATCATCAGAGAAATGCAAATAAAAACCACAATGAGATACCATCTTACACCAGTCAGAATGGCTGTTATTAGAAATTTTAAAAACAATGGATGCTAGCTAGGCTATGGAGGAAGGAAATGCTATACACTACTGGTAGGAATGTAAACTAGGTCAGCCAGTATGGAAAGCAGCACTTTGAAGATTTCTTAAAGAACTTAAAACAGAACTACCATTCAACCAAACAATCTCATTATCTGATATATACCCAAAAGAAAACCAAACATTCTACCAAGAAGACACATGCACTCTCGTGTTCATTACAACTCTATTCACAATAGGAAAGACATGGAATCAACCTAGGTGTCCATCAACGGTGGATTGGATAAAGAAAAGGTGGCACATATGCACCATGGAATACTGTATATGCAGCCCTAAATGAGAATAAAATCATGTCCTTTGCAGCAAAATGGATGCAACTGAAGACCATTATCTTGAGAGAATTAAAGCGGGAACAGAAATGCTGCATGTTTTCACTTGTAAGTGGGAACTAAACTTTGGGTACTCAGGGACATAAAAATGGCTATGATAGAAACTGGGGACTACCGGAGTTAGGGAGGGAGGATGAGGGGGAAGTGTTGAACAACTAACTAAAGGGTACTATGCTCAGTTCCTCAGTGACAAAATTATTCATACCACAAACCTCAGCATCACACAATATACCCAGGTAACAAATGTAAACACGTACTTCCTGATTCTAAAATATATGTTGATAAATAAATAAATAATTATATGACCCTACTGAAAATAAATAAATAAACGCTCCTCATAAAGCATTTTCAGGATAAAATATTTGGGGACATTATAATGACTCATTTTGCCAACATATCAATTCTGATGTGGATTTATTTTAAGAGCAACATGAGGTCATAGATCATTTTTTTTCTAAGTCAATCTTCAAGTTTAGGAAAGTGTCTAAATTATTGGTTTACTTAATGAATTAAGAACGATTTGGCCTTTATTCGAATGTTGGAGTCATCCCAGTGATGTTTAAAGATAGAATTGCTAATAATTTTACTAATTCACTCATTAAACACATTTTTATTATACATCCATTATGTTTCAGAAACATATTCTATTGCTCTAATAAAAAATAACTAATTCTCCTAAATAATGAGAAATGAAAGGAAGAAATTTCACACATGGTATGATTAATGAAGGGTTATGCAATTCTTCCTAATCTCCCAAATTTCTCACTAATTCACAATGGAACCTAATTACATTTTATATCCTTTGCTCTAAATCTTCACAATTTTTAAAAGTAGTCACTTTATTATAAATCCTTTGGAAAATAAAATATAAAGCATACATCAGTTAATAAAATGCACCACTAATTTAGGACTAGAAGGTGGAAAGGTTTACCAGGAGATAAGTGGCATTAAAAGGGAGGCAGGAGGGCCGGGCACGGTGGCTCATGCCTTTAATGCCAGCACTTTGGGAGGCCAAAGTGAGTGGATCATCTGAGATTGGGAGTTCAAGACCATCCTGACCAACATAGTGAAACCCCGTCTCTACTAAAAATACAAAAAAATTAGCTGGCCGTGGTGGTGGATGCCTGTAATCCCAGCCACTCGTGAGATTGAGGCAGGAGAATCGCTTGAACCTGGGAGGTGGAAGTTGCACTGAGCTGAGATGATGCTGTTGCACTCTAGCCTGGGCAACAAGAGTGAAATTTCTTCTAAAAAAAAAAAAAAAAAAAAAAAAAGGAAAAGAAAAGAAAAGGGAGGCAACAGGTCACAATGGTAAACTTTAGAAACTTCCTATTTGGCCCTTGAGCATTTCTTTTAGAAGATGACAAAGTGTACGGTTGTGTGTGTAGGCATATGTAAGGTGAGATAACTTCATTCAACCCTAGCTTAAAATGTATATTTTATAAATGTAACTTTTGTTGATGCCAGTCCTTATTTGATCATTTACTGATGCGAAAATTAGAATTCAAGAATATTAATCTTAATATTAAATCACATATACTATCTTGTCCATATATACCTTAATGTTTTTGCCAATCTGTGAAGCATATCTTATAGTTCTCTGATAAATAATGTGACTAGTAAACAAGTAAAAGCATACAGAAAGGTGACCTTTAAGAGCCTTCAACAGCTTTAATTCAGTGGCAGTACAATCTATTTAACCTTTTGGAAAATACTCAGTTTTGACAATGATTTTGCTTTTCAAAGTTATACAATCATATGTTAGAAAACGTACTTTATATTTATTCATAACCTTTTCTATATAGTGCAAGTTATTAAGTAGCATAGCTTATTTAAATTTCTGGTATAAATTAAAGTTTATGTACAGACTATTTGTTTAAATTATATATGCATTTATATTGCCTGATTATTGTATTTCTGTTATATATGTGTGTATACACACAACACATTTATGTATACAGTCATAAATGACTATATATTTATATATAAATATAAGTATAAAGATATGTATCATTTTCACCCTCTCAGACTGTAGAATCCTCAAGGTCAAAGACATGTCTTGTTTATAAGTTTACCTCCAAAATCTAGCACAATACCTAGTTTATTGAGTTTAAAAACTCAATAAATGTTCATAGAATGAGTAAAATTTGAGACAGGCCACAGTAATCATCTTATATGTTCTTATATAAAGAGTAATAAAAGCAGCAACTTGAAGTGATTTAGGATGAGAAAAATAAAGTTTTAAAATTCCACAGTAAAAAAGTTGACAGCAATGAACATCAGGTTTTAAAAAAACAATGACACATTTGGAATATTACTCTGGTATATATATATAGAACATATTGTACCTCAAAGTAGCAATATAAACTTCATTGCTACATGTATATGTGTGCGATATTTATATAGTCCAAAAAACTCTCATATTAGGTATGCCATTTACCTATGACTGGCAATTTGGTAGCTGTTAAGATATTTCTAAATTTGAATAAAATTTATAAAATGATCAGAATATTACAGAAATTTGTGTAAATGCTTTACCTATAATTTTCAATAGTTACTTTGATGTGCTTGGATGATCCTTTTTTTGGCTTTTGCCCCATATTTAATGTAATTTTAGTAGATTTCAGAAATAGTGGAAATGTGGCATGTTGTATCTTCCCCGTAAGTCTCTCTAAATGATAATAGACATTTTAGATTATTAAAATCTTACATTAAATATCCTTGTTTAAATAGTTGCATTTTACTTGATGTTTTGCTTTTCTAATGAGAACTATTATAAGCAGTAGGGATGACTGAACTTTTTTATATGCTTAGATGACCTTTATTGCTGTTTGTTTCTCAGATTATACTTTTAGGTTATCATTAATTGTGTCTGAATGTCTTCACTACTTGGAAAACATTGACTATTGATTTTTTAACGCAGAAAATTGTTATTATATTCATGAGGAGGGGAAAAAAAGATGGATCTACAATGTACAGACTCTTTAAATAAATGTTCCAAGGTCCCCCCCAAATACCACAGTATAATTAAAATGAGTACTTTAGAATAGTGTGCTGTTCTCTTTCTTTATTATTCTAACTGAAATTTTTTAGAGTACAAATGTCATCAGCTTTTAAAATTATTCTGAAGCATACAGAAAAAACCCTACTACTAACATTATTCTTAATATTTAAAATACCATTACAGTTATCAATGAACATGTTTTGTTACATTTGCTACTTTTAAAAAATATAAATCTAAAAAAGAGTAATTTTAAAATAATGCCCTTGGAAATTACTGCAGAATACGATATTAGATAAGTAAAATGCTTTTAAACACAGTAAACACAGAAGGTATATACTCATTATATATCACTCTTACCTTTTTCTCCTCCATACTGGTCAGGTGTTCTAGGTTAACCTTTCCTCCAGCATCACCCAATGATCACCTGGTGTTTGAAATGTTAATTGGACTTAATCAGGCTTAGTCATTACCTCCCTAGACTTCAAATAGTTTTTGTAAAAATTCCTCTTGGGTTTAGGTGTGCTATATCTAAACAGTGTTATTGTATATAAGATTTTGCTTTACCTTTGAGAAGCATTATGTCCAAAATTTTCATTCATTTCACAATATAGCAGCCATTTTTCCTCAATTAACTCTTATCTCTCAAAGTCATGTTGTCGCAATAATCATATAATTTACATGGGATTCCTAAAATCAAGGAAAAGAAACTCAGTGTCAGATCAAATCTTGACTCTTCTTATGTCTTGTTATTTATCTTGTTTTCCCAAGGGTGAGTCTATAAGGATTAAAGAGGCAGACACTGATGATGGGTTGGACTATAAAATTAGAAATGGAAAACTAAAGTGGATCGAAAGTGCCAAAGTAAATTATTTCATCACATGCAAATACACACACACACATGCACAGACAACTGCATTCACCAACACATGCACACGTAACGGGAATATGCAAAGAGCAGGCATGTACAATAATATGATTTCATAAGGAATTACCATCAACATTTACAATGAGAAAGCCAGGAGCCCAAATTCTAATTATTTTAAACTATACAATGATACTTATTCCCAAAATTATGTCTTAATTTTTTGACAATAAAATGACACATTAAAACATCTGTTATTTTTTATTATACAAGTTTACCCTTGATTTGATCAGAACACTGAAATAATTGTAGAAGTTATTTCCAAAGTGATCATGAAACAATATGAAAATGAAGTTATTCTATCTCATATTTTTGCCTTTATTCAATTATAATTTATTTAATCATATCTTGTCATGTTAAGTAATTATTGATTAAGAGCCTGCTGAGTACCAAGAGTTGTATGCTAAATCTGTGCATGCAATGACAAAAGATATGTAACCTTTCTTACAGTGTAGTGCAAGATACACACACCCAAACAGGCACAGAGAAAGAAACATGTTTATTAAACAAAACATGCAACACATACATAAATACACTTAAACGTGTATACACAAATACATTTAGGTGGACTACACCATGGAACCCAAGAAAGGACACTGTGAAAATGCTATATTTAAGCTGAGAATAAAAAGAAAACTAAATGGGACTCAGTCAGACACATATTTAAAAGCTGGGGAGAGAGCTAGTCTACTTGCTGTCTCAACAAAACTTTAAAATTATAATACTCACAAGTTTCAAGAGCTGGAAACCAATTCAGGCAACTATAGTGATCTCTTTCCAAATGAATGAAGACATTATTAAAGAAAATAGTGCTCATAAATGCTGTCAGAATAACATTAGAAACCTTAGCTTTATGTCAAGTATAAATCAATCCTTTCAACGCTTTTATCTTTCAAAATCTCCAAGGCAACAAAATCCATCAAAAGTAATAGTGCCAGTGAATGCCTGGAGGGCAGCCATCTTATTTTGTAGTTCCAAAGAGGAAACTGCAAGTGTGCAAGAGAAGTCTAACTTACTCAGCATTGACAAAATGAGACCAATAAAAGCTGTGCATCTTCATGCTCTATTTCAGACGACTAAATTTCTCAGGTTTTAAGCTCTTAGTAGGTTTAACCAGATGTGTCACTGTTCTCATGGCCTATTGTTTCTGGCATACAGTTTATTACTGCTCCAGATGTTCAGTTTTGCTGGCTGTGCCCACCCATCATACACATCTTGTGTCTCAAAACTCTGAAATATTTCTGACCAAGGATTACAATTTATTTGTTTATTTGAATCTGAGGCAGTTAATCTATTTGTTTAAGAAATATATAAACATTATTTGTGAATAGAAGAGAGTGTTGGAAGGTGAAAGAGATGGAATTATATAAACAAGTTGTAATAAATAAATACTAGTCCACAATCATAAAATGTTAGTGCTGGAGAAAATTTAGAGATGCTCTGATAGAAATATTCTTACATAAATATAAATAAACATTTCATGCCAGATTAGCCAAGATGCTAGATAGTAGAGATAAGATTAAACTAAGGTTTCTTAAGAGGAAGTTTTGAAGAATTTGCACCATACTGCAGCAATTGTCTCACTCAAGAGTCAGCAAAATATAGCCCATGGAACCAAAGCCAGTCAGCTGCCTGTGTTTAAATGTGTAGTTTTATTGGAGCACAACCATGCCTATTTATGCTCATTCCTTTACCTATTTTCTATGGTTCCTTTCCAATGCCAGTTTGAGCACTAGTGACAGAAACTGTATGGCCTGCAAAACCTAATATGTGTACTATTAGTCCTTTAGAGAAAAAGTTTGTTGACCCCTGTTCTAACTCATAATTATTTATAATCCCATAAATAATTGTGCTGAATTTCAGCTTCTGAAAGACAGTTTGAAATACGTTGTGGTAACAGTAATTATTTTGGATTTGGATGATTATCATAAAATCACAAATTGTTATGGCTGAAAAGGGCCATATAGAACATTAAATTCAATTCCCAGTTGATGAAATATGTGTTTTATTCTCTGTCTTACAGATGTCCATTTAGACTTTGCTTGAATACTGCTGAAGGGAACTAGAATACTTCCTGTAACAGGGCATTGCATGGATGGACGACATTACTAGTTGGAATACAACTTTTAGGTTTTGAAATATATCTGATTTTTAAATCTTTACTCATTATAGTCCAATCTGCACAGACATCAGAGAACAAATACACAGCCTCTACATGCTAGTCCTTCAAGTGATTTAACTTTCTAACATAGCAAATTGCACCAATCCTCCTATTCTCTGAATAAACATATGCCATGTATTCTCATTCTCAGACCACTAAACATCCTCTTTATTGTTCTCTGGATGCTGTCTTAATTTGTAAATTTTGTACTTTAAATGTGGCACCCAGAACTATAAAAAAATAAAAATAAAAATGTTCTGTGCAACGTATATCCTTTCAATAATACTGGACAAATTACGTAATGTCTCTATATTATGGTGATAACAACATTGTAGCATAGTAGTACTGTAAAAATAAAGTGAGTTACTATCTTGTGTGTTCAGTACACTGGAGAAACAGATTATATTCAGCAAAAATTAGTCTTTTATTTTTTCCCCAGCCTTTTCCTCTCTTTATAGGAATTTATTTGCATATAAAAAATAATTAGGACATATGTCTTACTCCAACATAGTTTGTATTTTATTAGAGAAGATTGACACCTAACCAAATAATTGCAATGCAGCTAAGTAAGTTCTCAATTATAATGTCCTAGATAGCATAGGAAATAAATTTCAAATGTATGAATAACTCAGAAGAGATTTGTAAAGACTTAGTTTTAATAGTCTATTATATTTTAGTTTCCCCAACTAGGTAGCTTAAATATTCATTTTGCAAAATATTTTAGATAAAATCAGTTTTAATGTCATGTTCAACACATCTTTTGTTGCCTCTGGGACCTAATGAAAATTATATATTATAATCATTTGTTTGATGACAGCATAAGCACAGCTTAAGACATTGGATGACTTTCTTATGTGGCTTCCAGCAGTTTGTGAACTCATTTCTACAATAATTAAAGACCTTTTAAAGTGATTATATCTCTTTCAGATTATAGTTATTCTTTAGACAAGTAGAATTATTTGCTAAGTATCCAGTATCTTCAAAAGTTAATGAATTTTAAAATTTATTAAACATACTGCACTGTTGTGCAGTGAAAGAGATTGCCCCAGTGGCAAATCACCTTATTGTTATTTAACAATTAACATTTCTTCACTTCAGTTGTTTTTTTTTTTTTTTTCTTTTNAATTATATATTATAATCATTTGTTTGATGACAGCATAAGCACAGCTTAAGACATTGGATGACTTTCTTATGTGGCTTCCAGCAGTTTGTGAACTCATTTCTACAATAATTAAAGACCTTTTAAAGTGATTATATCTCTTTCAGATTATAGTTATTCTTTAGACAAGTAGAATTATTTGCTAAGTATCCAGTATCTTCAAAAAGTTAATGAATTTTTAAAATTTATTAAACATACTGCACTGTTGTGCAGTGAAAGAGATTGCCCCAGTGGCAAATCACCTTATTGTTATTTAACAATTAACATTGCTTCACTTCAGTTGTTTTTTTTTTTTTTTTTTTTAGATTTTTAACAGTTTTGGATAATTTAAAAATATGCTAAAGGCTACATGTGTAGGTAAGAGCTAATCTATTCACTGAGGGCGTTTTTTTGTTTTGTTTTGTTTTGTTTTGTTTTGTTTTGTTTTTGCCAGTTGTGTTCGGCGAACAAGAGAAAGTGTTTAGGAAGAAAGGTGAGTGATCATCATAGTAAGTAGCTGGAGATTTCCAATTTTCTTTCAAAAAATGTTGATTATTTTGTGTATGAAACAATACCTTACCAAGTCAGTGCATCATTTAAATTTATCTTTAGAAACTTAGACAATTATTACTATGGCATAAACATTTCTTCAATTCAAATAGTAATATTGGTTAAGTGTGTAGAAAAAAATAGAATCCTGTAAGTTATTGTTATGTCACAAAATAGCATGTAGAATCAAAATCAATTGTATAATTTTGAGGATTTTTTGTTTTGCCAAAGTACTAGTCTTATTTTATGAATTATATCATCAAGTTCTGTATAATAAGAAAGAGATTAAACTAAAATGGTTGCATAAATATGCTAGGCAGCACTTATCTCTCGTGGTCCAAAACTGTTTCTAAATGTACAGGTTATAAGTAAGAAAGACAATGCTGTTATTTTCTAGAAGGTGTTAGAAACTAAGATTTAATGTATATTAAAGAAAGGATTATAACAGAAATGACAATGTTTGTTCTTTTTGTAATCAATTTAGTGAACTCACAAGACAGGAAAATTATTTTAAAGAATAATTTTACTGCAGATGGTGATTATAGATGACCAGTGGGCACCATGAAGTTAGAGTATTAGTTGCAGAGAAACTTTTTGAATTTCTATCCTCACTATTGAGTGAATTTCTCTTCATTCCAGCTCTCTTGCATTGAAAAAATAATAATAATAAGCTTGCCTGTTGTGGTCCACGTGTTTCCTAAACAAAGGAATGAACACACAAGACAACACAGGACGAGATAAACATGGCGGCCGCCCCAAATGGCATGCTCTGCTTTATTTTATACAGTCATTTGTGGAATGTTGCCAAGTCACAAGACACATTGTTGTTTTCTGACCTTTCCCTGACTTTCTGGATTTTCAAGATTTTATACATAAACCAGCCCCAGGGTCTGCTGTTTGCAGCTGGCTCCTTTGTCCTCCCTGTTTGCAGGGAAGGAACACCCTGCTTCGTTTGCAAGAACAGGACTTATGGGGAACGTCTCGTTTGCGAGCACGTAGTCCTCTACACTTGCCATTGAAACAGTAAAATTAATTTGCTCCTCTGAAATTTCAGGAAAAAAAAAGACAATTTTGAACTGTGGAATTTCTAAGACAGTAAAGAATGTGGTTGCTTCAAGAGCTGAAAACAAAAGATTATAAGGCTCATGGAGGTGGATTTTTGATGTACTGAATACAATGAACTGTTAACGAGTATTCACATTACTCCTATGTCCCTGTGTTCTCAAAGGGTTTGTGGAAGACAGTCAAATGGTGATAATAGTAATTCTTACAATAGACAGCATTTGGACTTAGAATATTTTTATTTAAATAAATAAAATTATACTCTTATTTTTGTGGATTTTTTGTATGTATTACAGTTAAACATCTACATGCTCTTGTAAAATCAACAGAAATATTAACGAATAAATAAGTAGAAACAAGGATATGAATTAATTAATATTCAATAAGTAGCTCTACCCTTAGATTTCATTCTGTCAGGAGAAAAAATCATTAGAAAAATTACAGTCACAATCTAGATAACATATGTTTATGTTGAGATGTACAAATATATTTTCAAGTGCCATTTTTTTCTGGATCTCAAAATTGAACAGAAGAAACTGAAAATGTATGTTCATTTATTTCTTTGAAAACCAAAATATGTCTTCAGTTTCGAAACATTACAGTGAGAAGAAATTGATTTATTCTCTAAAATAATTGAACACTTTCCCTAGAAATGGGAGCAGATTTAAAGTCACAATTATAATTTTTTCCCTCCTACTCTTTTTAATATGGAATAATTTATACATCTTTGCTATGCACAAGAATCACAGAAGGATATGTTAAAAATATCGTCTCATGTCCATACAAAAGAGTTGGATTGCATAGGTGCAGGAATCTGTAACTTGTATTGCATTGCCTTCCTTTAATTTTCTGTATTAAGTGGATATGTGCTGTCGTTTTGTTTTTTGTTTTTTTGTTTTTTTTTTTTTTGGAGACGGCGAATTGCTCTGTCCCCCAGTCTGGAGTGCAGTGGTACGATCTCTGCTCACTGCAACTTCCGCCTCCCGGTTTCAAACGATTCTCCTGCCTCAGCTTCCCGAGTAGGTGGAACTACAGGCATGTGCCACCACACCGATCTAATTTTTTGTATTTTTAGTAGAGACAAGGTTTCACCAAATTAACCAGGATGGTCTTGATCTCCTGACCTCATGATCCACCTGCCTCGGTCTCCCAAAGTGCTGGGATTACAGGTATAAGCCACCTCATGTGCTGTCTTTCTTCTTCTTGTACGCACTCTTACTCACTCACATACTCCTTCATAAAAAAAAAAAGTTAATATTTGAAATATATTCTGAAATATATTTTTCAACATTTTATTCATGAGTGTACAATATAAAAAAGTGCACAAATATGAATAAACACAGATATACATATGTAGGAAAATTGAGGTTATTGTTTCCTCAAACCAATATTTTAATAAGCACACTTCACTGCATTTGATCTTCTTAGCCATCAATACCTATTGAAAATAACTTTAAGTCAAAAATCACAAGCATTCCTCTACACCAATAACAGACAGCGATCCAAATGATGAGTGAACTTCCATTCACAATTGCTTCAAAGAGAATAAAATACATAGGAATCCAACTTACAAGGGATGTGAAGGACCTCTTCAAGGAGAACTGCAAATCGCTGCTCAGTGAAATAAAAAAGGACACAAACAAATGGAAGAACATTCGATGCTCATGGATAGGAAGAATTAGTACCATGAAAATGGCCATACTGCCCAAGGTAATTTATAGATTCAATGCCATCCCCATCAAGCTACTAATGATTTTCTTCACAGAATTGGAAAAAAAAAAAACTACTTTACAGTTCACATGGAACCAAAAAAGAGCCCACATTGCCAAGACAATCCTAAGCAAAAAGAATAAAGTGGAGACATCACGCTACCTGACTTGAAACTATACTACAAGGCTACAGTAACCAAAACAGCATGGTACTGGTACTGAAACAATTTAGACCAATAGAACAGAACAGAGCCCTCAGAAATAATACCACATCTTACAATCATCTGATTCTTGAACAAACCTGACAAAAACAAGAAATGGGGAAAGGATTCCCTATATTAATAGATGGTGCTGGGAAAACTGCTAGCCATAATGTAGAAAGCTGAAACTGGATCCCTTCCTACACATTATACAAAAATTAATTCAAGGTGGATTAAAAGACTTAACATGTTAGACCTAAAACCATAAAAACCTAGAAGAAAACCTAGGCAATATCATTCGAGGGACAATAGGCATGGGCAGGGATTTCATGACTAAAACAACCAAAGAGCAATGGCACAAAACCAAAATTGGACAAATGGGATCTAATTAAAACTAAAGAGCTTCTGCACAAGCAAAGAGAAACTACCATCAGAGCATACAGCGCAACCCACAGAATGGGAGAAAATTTTATACAATCGTACCATCTGACAGAGGGGTAATATCCAGATCTACAAATAAACTTAAACAAATTAAAGAAAAAATTACACAAACAACCCCATCAAAAAGTGGGCAAAGTATTTATGAACAGACACTTCTGAAAAAAGAAGACATTTATGCAGCAACAGACACATGAAAAATATGCTCATCATCACTGGCCATCAGAGAGGTGCAAATCAAAAACCTTATGAGATACAATCTCACACCAGTTTGAATGACAGATCATTAAAAAGTCAGGAAAAACAGGTGCTGGAGAGGACGTGAGAAATAGGAACACTTTTATATTGTGGTGGGGAACGGTAAACTAGTTACCCATTGTGGAAGACAGTGTGGTGATCCTCACGAAGAACTAGAAATACCATTGACCCAGCCATCCCTTTATTGGAGGTACTATGACCCCAAAGGTTATAATTTCATGCTGCTTAAAGACACATGCACACTTATGTTTATTGTGGCACTATTCACAAGAGGACAGGACTTGGTGGGAACCACCCTAACAATGTCCATCAATGTTTAATGTTTGACTGGATTAAGAAAACGTGGCACACATACACCATGGAATACTATTCAACCATTAAAAGGATGAGTTCATGTCCTTTGTAAGGACATGGATGAAGCTGGAAACCATCATTCTCAGTAAACTATCACAAGGACAAAAATCCAAACACCACGTGTTCTCACTCATAGGTGGGAATTGAACAATAAGAACACTTGGACACAGGAAGGGGAACATCATACACCGGGGCCTGTTGTGAGGTAGGGGAAGCGGGGAAGGATAGCATTAGGAGATATACCTAATGTAAATGATGAGTTAATGGCTGCAGCGCACCAACATGGCACATGTATACATATGTAACAAACCTGCATGTTGTGCACATGTACCCTAGAACTTAAAGTATAATAATAATAAAAAAAAAACTTCAACTGTCAGGGTTTTTATTTTAGTAGCTGTATAGAATTTTATAGTTCATTTTCATCATAATTTCTTCTGCCATTCCACAAATCTTTAGCTTCAGAGATTGAAGAAATTGAAATCACCTTTTCACCTTTATTTCATAGCTTTGTGAAGGCCAAGAACGTACACAGTCAAGTGGTCACATGATCATTCTACCAAGAGGACCCAGATATCTCATGTCTGATCTCTGTTTTCCTTCATGCAGGTATTTACACAGTCCATATTGTACAAAAACCACATCAAATCTATTTTTCATGACTAAATAAAGCCCAATACATCATTTACACTCTGTCCCCCATAAAATCCAAACACAACTTGATTCAGGAGAAGCATAGAGATTTCCATTTTCAGAGAAAAAAAATGAAAACTGATTTTTATTTGCCAACTTTCCAGAATCCTTTATCTAATAATAAATAATTTATCAAGAATGTTTGATGTTCATATTTCAAATGCTCGACATTTTTCGTTGCATCATAGCTAGCAACAAAATATATATGATGCTGGAGGAAAGTTGGAGGTACTAGCCCAAACATCCAAACTCCAACTTCCAAAGTTGGAGGAACTTTGGAAATCTCTCATGGCTATTCCACCAAGTATTTACTGTGTGCTTTTCCACTTACACTGTATTTTTGTTAGTTAGTTTGTTTGTTTGTGTCATAGATTAGCATGAAGACCTTTTATTTCAGGAAAATATAAGCTTTTTTCTTGTAAAAATATCTTCCATCAAACTACAATTTTCTCCTACCTGAATGAAATCTAGGCTTAGATATGCATAAAATGTTAGAATATCTTTTTTGTTGTTGTTCCTACACTACCAACACTTATTACATAGCATAAGCTTGAGTTAGCAAGAAGAATGGTTCTTTTTCATATCCACCCATTAAATCTTGATTTCAGTGAGTTTTCTTTCTTCATCTCTGCCTCCAAGATGGCAGTTTTCTTCTAAACACATTAGGTGAGGGGAGGTAATTATCCATGCTAATGTTATATACTTATTAAATATTTCCCCCAGCACACAGAAGAGTTTCATCTAATGTTTATAATAATGGAAGCTTTAGAAATAAGAAATAAAGCATAGATTTGAAAGGACAAATTGTAGGATTTATATTACTTATAAAAGGAAATAGTCATGAATTAATGAACCAACACTTTTTTGTTTCCTATAGAGAAAACTGAACAAGTTTGTGTTCATGTATATGAGGTACAATTTGTATCATTAACTTTCACAAATTACCTGGAAAATTTATCTCTTGCATGCAAAATAATTTTTCTCTACTAATATAGGAATAATCACCTGATTTTAGTTGATTGACCTATGCTATTTTGTATTTATGAGATAATTAGCTGTTTTTGCAATTGTCTGCTTTGACTTTGAAGAAGTGCACTGTTAGGAAGTACAGACAGGTTTTGAATCTATTTCGTGGGACTCACAAATATACTTGATGTATTAAATAGACAAGCAGACCAGAAATCATAATTCTATTTAATGTCAATAAAAGAAGCAGTTAAAATTAGCACTTCCAAAACATGATAAAATATTATATGTGCCATTAAATATTTGGTTTTATCAACTGAATTTTAAAAAATTTATGATGTGTTATCTCTAGTTCACCTTTTTTTTAAATATTCATTAAGCAATAGACCAGCGTTGAGTCGTACATTAAGATAACTAAATTTTTGTTACTTTCACATTCAATTTTTTTCATTATTGTTACTATATGTTATAGTTTTTATAAATCAAAGGAATATTACCTCTAAGTGTAAAACCATTTGCTGCTTCTTGGAATGTGAGTTACTGCTTTCTTCCATTTCCTAGTTTTCTGACCTCAAACCCAGCTTGTAATACATTTTACAAAAGACACTCTTTTTAATCTGCTAGAATTCAGGGACACATCATGGTCAATTTTTGCAAGCAGGGATTTAGTTGCATGTTTCAATAGCTCTTGCAGAAATGATAAGCTATCTTCTATGGTACACTTGTGGGTTCTCCAATCAGATGTGGCACTGAAGGAACAACAGCCTTTTGCTACAGATATGGAAGGCCTCTCAGGGTATAGTGTTAACTCCTTCAGGTTATTTAGTAGCGAAGCGTTCCAAAGTCAGAGGAGAGAAGAGAAAGTGAAGAAAATATTACGTCATACTTACATATACTGTAAAATAAAGTATGTCGAGAGTTGTTTATATAAGAATCAGTATAAAACTAATATTATTAAATGAGTATTTTAAAATTTGATTTGTTAATATGTGAAATAAAAATATTGAAAGTTTGAACATATTGTTGACCACTAGAGAATTTTCAGCTTATTCTGAGAAGACTTATATTGCTTTATGCATCCTTGCATATCTGGGCCCTGTTGTGGGCCTTGTCATGTGGAACATGAGAAAAGGTCCCTAAGCCTTTGTAAGTAGGATCGCGCCTACAACATAATACATGACAAAAATTTTCCTTAGTTTCATCATTTCCAAATAAATCTGGGAGATATTAGGTAGAAAGAAAGAACTAGCACACTATTTGATATTTAAAGTAGTCCTGAGTTGAGTAAGCATGTAAACAAGTCCTCAAAATTCAAATTCCACTTTTCATACCCTCATACCTCAAGTTGTATGCTGCATTTTGGTTCTTTCTTTCTCTATTCGTATCTGTCAAGTAAAACAATTTCACCAGGAATCTTTAATTCTCTAGATTAACATCTCAGATTTGTAGAGGGACTTCTATTTTATCTATTTCAACTTTCCTTTAAAGAAAATATGTCATATATTTGTCCAAAGTGATTGACCTTGATGTTAGAGGTAGTTATTAATTTTAGTATCAGTGGATTTAAAATTTCAAATGTCTGTAATTCTATTTCTATACATGATATGATTTGACTGTGTCCCCATCCAAATCTTATCTCAAATTGTAATCCAAATTGTAATTCCCACACGTGTTGAGGGAGGGACCTAGTGGGAGGTGATTGAACCATGGGGGCAGTTTCACCCATGCTATTCTCATGATAGTAAGTGAGTTCTCTCAAGATATGATGGTTTTATAGTGGCAGATTTCTCTGCTCTGTTTCTCTCTCCTGCTGCCCTGTGAAAACTCTGCCTGCTTCTCCTTTACCTTCTGCCACAATTGTAAGTTTCCTAAGCCTCTAAAGCCATGTGGAATTGTGAGTCAATTCAACCTCTTTCTTTTATAAATTACCCAGTCTCAGGTGGTACCTTTATAGCAGTGTAAGAATGGAATAATACAATATATCTGTTAACTGAATCTATGTTTACATTGCTATAAGATCTAAGAATTTCTTGTGTTTCCACGGAAGAAACCAATCTCTCTTTCATATGACATGTTACCTATATTTGATTATATTTAAAGCTCAGGTCACCATATATCCTTGATATTTTTTTCCCCATAAATAATTGAGAATTCCAATACCTTTTCTACTTCTGTGATGATTTTAAGGCTGTTTATCCTGCTGTGCTCACTTGTAGGCTTTGAGTCATTGTTATATACCCTTCTATTAAAAATTTTAAAAATACAAAGTAATAAGCTTAGAAAAGAAAGTAACTACCATTTTATTATTCTCTTAGGCTTCTTATATTTTATAAACCTACAGTTTGGGTGTTCTCAAAAATGTACTAGAAAATCAAGCATAAATGAAACAGGGAAATGGTTAGAAGGAAAGTAAGCAAGATAAGCCAGTAGGTATGTAAATAAGAAAATCACTTAAAGAAATTCAAAAGGGCAAAATAAAATGATCTCATCAGCACGACAACAGCTATATTTTGAATGAATATAAATTATAAAAGAAAATAAAACTTGGGACCCAAATTTCCTATGCCAAAAGGAAAACAAATTAAGCTGAAAGCCAAGTCATGAAAGAAACTCCCTTTCCTTTTGTTCATAAACAGATAGCTACAGATAAAAGGGTAAATATATCCGCAGGTAGCTACTCTATGCTCACCTCACGTTAATGTAAAGTTTCAGTTTACTGAGCTCCAGACAAGGAATGCAAAATTAACTACATCCCTACTAGCAACATGTGGATTACCATATCTTCTCTGTTTCCATTCCAGCCGGTCTCTTCCCCTTTAAGTAGTGAAGCCTTAAAAATTTTCTTTGAACTTTTGACTTAGGATTGTCTTGGCAAAGTGGGCTCTTTTTTGGTTCCATGTGAAGTTAAAGTGTTTTTTCCCAATTCTCTGAAGAAAGTCATTGGTAGCTTAATGGGGATGGCATTGAATCTATAAGTTACCTTGGGCAGTATGGTCATTTTCACGATATTGATTCTTCCTATCTATGAGCATGGAATAGGCTTCCACTTGTTTGTGTTCTCTTTTATTTCACTGAGCAGTGTTTTGTAGTTCTCCTTGAAGAGGTCCTTCACATCCCTTGTAAGTTGGATTCCTAGGTATTTTATTCTCTTTGAAGCAATTGTGAATGAGAGTTCATTCATGATTTGGCTCTCTGTTTGTCTGTTACTGGTGTATAAGAATGCTTGTGATTTTTGCACATTGATTTTGTATTGTGAGAGTTTGCCAAAGTTGCTTATCAGCTTAAGGAGATTTGGGGCTGAGATGGTGGGGTTTTCAAAATAGACAATCATGTCATCTGCAAACAGGGACAATTTGACTTCTTGTGTCTATCAATTTTGATGATCTTTGCAAAAAAATCAGCTCCTATGTAGGGACATGGATGCAGCTGGAAACCATCATCCTCAACAAACTATCGCAAGAACAGAAAACCAAACACCGCATGTTCTCACTCATAGGTGGGAGTTGAACAATGAGAACACTTGGACACAGGAAGGGGAACATCACACACCGGGGCCTGTTGTGGGGTGGGGAGATGGGGTAGGGATTGCATTAGGAGATATACCTAATGTAAATGATGAGTTAATGGGTGCAGCACACCAACATGGCACATGTATACATATGTAACAAACCTGCACGTTGTGCACATGTACCCTAGAACATAAAGTATAATAAAAAAAAAAAAAATCTCTTTGTAGAAGAGCACAGATCACAGACTGTTTTTGTGATCTCATGTATTTTTTTCCTTCTGGGCATGTCTTTAACCTTGACAAAGTGAACTTTTGAATTGATTGAGGCCTGTCTCAGTACCTTTAGGTTTACAAAATGAAGCAAAACAATTCTTCTTCATAATACCCATGTTAGATTCAAGAAAAACCCAAAAGATAAATAGAATATGAAATGAATGAATTGGTGAGGTGAAGGGTAGGAAGGCTTACAAACCAAATATTTTATGCTGCAACTAAAGATGATTTATATGCAAATTCACAAATTCAGAAATTATTGGCATTATTTACCTTTTGTAAAATGTTTTAATTAACAGAGTAAGATTCAAATGTCCCCTTTAAAAAGCACATTCATAGTTAAAAGTTTTTTACATAATTAGAAAACAATACAGAAATAAATAGCTCAGTATGCCCTGAATACTTGTAGTAATGACTCCGTCTGTGGTTTTTATTGAGTAAGAGAAAGAGGCATGATCTCAGAGTAGTTCAGGGAACTTTTCTACTAAGAGGAGGTGATATGGTTTGGCTGTGTCCCCACCCAAATCTTATCTGGAATTATAATTCCCATAATTCCCACATGTTGTGGGAGAAACCTCGTGAAAGGTCATTGAATCATGGGGGATGGGTCTTTCCCGTGATGTTCTCATGATAGTGAATAAGTCTCAGGAGATCTGATGGTTTTATAAAAGGGATTTCCCTACACCAGCTCTCTTTGCCTGCTGCCATGTACAATGTAACTTTGCTCTTAATTAATCTTCCACCATGACTGTGAGGCCTCTCTATCCATATAGAACTATGAGTCAATTAAGCCTCATTCCTTTATAAATTACCTAGTCTCATGTATGTCTTTATTAGCTGCGTGAGAACAGACTAATATAAGATGTATCTTCTGGGTCTCAGGCAGCCTGAAAAGATGGGGTTCATTATTATCATTTTCTTTCCTCCAGCTCCAGATAGACCCTATAATAAGGACACTCCATGATGAAGAAAGAGTTGGTGGCTTGATTTTGGAAGTTGTCATGTAATTTTCCTGAAATTTAAATAGAACTTACTGAATACCTTCTCATATTAAACTTGAGATTATATGCTTAATTATTAAAAATATAAAACATTCTATTTTTTTAAAGTATAAGTAGAACAGTACAAATTTTTAGCAACTAAGAAAATAATTGCTTAAAAATCAACTTCAACTACATTGACTAGTGAAGCAAATAATTTTAAAGTGTTTAGAAAATGGATTGACATAACAGGTAGGCAATACTTTTTTATCTTGTATTCCTCTCACACAGGAATCATTAAATGCAATGAATTAAGGTAAAAAATTAAGTAATTTTCTGGCTTTGCATCCTGTAATTTATCATAAGTGAGTAATTGGGCTTCTTACACCATTAAAATTTTGACAATAATAAGATTTGGCAAGCAGACAAAAGATTATTATTATTATTATTTTTACCCTGAGGCTGTTGTCTTTAAACACATGCTATTTCCAGTGGTTTCACAGACATATTCTAATTTAAAATTTTACTAAGTCTTTAATTTAAAAACTAGCATCATATAAACATTACAATTTTCAACACATGCTTTTCAGTCAAGTCAATACCAAAAATCACAAAAGATTTATACAGAAGTTGAAATAGATCATATTTCTGGTACAATTGGTGTCCAATTTTCAGGCTACGTGCTGATCACAATTAGTTTACCAAGCATGAAAGTTCACATTCTGCTTGTTTCAGGGCCATGGTTATACATTATGTATGTAGTGTTAAATACAAAATAACAATTCTTCAGATGAGTGAAAATTTTTTATCACACATTTTTAATTTTATAAACCAAACATTAAAAATAAATTCTAGATTATTTCACATGAATGCCCAAGATTATATATATTATTTTTTTTTCAATAAGTGCCTTATTGAACTATATTAATGGAGAATAAAATATGTCAATATGTTATGATAAAAGTCAGCAATAGTTTTTTTGGGAAAGATGTGTGTCATATTTCAGCAATTCATATAAACTTTTGTCTGTTATAATTCACTACTTCTTGTTGGTCAAGATCTTGACCAAGGTTTTTGAAGTGCAAATGTATTAGGCAACTATTTACATTTTTGCAGTGTTTTATAATATAGTATATTATTAGGGAGTTCTTTTTATTTTTATCGTCTAATTATATTATTCTTATTATTATTATCTGTGTAAATAGGCAAGTCTCATCAAAAATGCTATTTATTAAATTCAGGTTTCATTATCTCTCTCTTTGTGTTGTTATGTTCAGAGACTTTACAGAGAGAAGTTAAATTATGAGGAGACAACAGCCTATTAGCGGCATCTGGTATCGTTCACAAGATAAGACAATTAGATTATCTTTATTCAGATAGGCCTGCTCAAAGCCTTTCTTACTCTGAAGGTGCATTTGCCTCCTTCATTTCCCGGAGTATTTCTATTTTCTCAATTTACACTAAAGAGGAATGAATAAGTTGCCTTGACCTTTCTAGACAGTAATTTTCAATGCTGCCACATGTGACTTAATTAATGATTGTTATAATCCATTAGTGAAGATTTGGAGAGTATGGAACGCAGAGCGCGCTATCTTCAAAATTAAAGTATAACGTAAAAAAAGACTAGGCTATAGGATAGAAATTAAATATCTAGAAGGCATCACCAAGTAATGAAAGGATTATCTTGTAAATATGATATGTATGTAGTATATATGATGGTAATCTATATTATATGTGTGTGTGCTGTGTTGTGTGTTCGCTAGGTAACACACAACATCCACACACACACACATGTGCGCACCACACACACACATAGAAACACAAAAAGATACAGAATACTTTTAACATAAATATTTAATTGAAGGAATGAAATTAACTTTCATAGCATCTAATGTGCTACGAATTTATGCTAGATGCTTTCTATATTTAATCATCCCAGTTATCCAAAATGTATTAGCTCCAAATGTTAAAATGAGGGCAGAGATTCAGTCTATTAACTTCAGCAAGTACAGCACTTACTTCGATTGTTGGGTTTCATACCCAGGTCTGGGCCTCCACACTGCTTACTCCTCATGTTTGACATCCAAAGAGCATTTATTGTCTTCAAAAGCTCAATCTCCTTGTGGTCTCAAGTCCACCAACACTGTCTCCACACTGCTCCTAAGCAGTGGTGGCTACCTGTAGGTTCACATATAGGTATGATGCCTTTTCTCACAACAAATGAGTCTGTATTAGTGAAGCAACATTACATGTATTACTTTTATATTTAAGAAATCAGGCCGGGCCGCCGGTGGCCTCAAGCCTGTATAATCCCAGCACTTTGGGAGGCCCGAGGCCGGCGGCACTTAAAGTCCGAGATCGAGGACCATCCGGCTAACACGGTGACCCGTCTGCTACTAAAAATACAAAAAACTAGACCGGGCGACGGTGGTGGGCGCCTGTAGTCCCAGTACTCTGAGGCTGGAGGCAGCGACAATGGCGTGAACCCGGGAGCCGGGCTTGCAATGAGTGAGATCCGGCCACTACACTCCCGCTGCTCGCGCAAACAGAGCGAGCTCCGTCTATAAAAAAAAAAAAAAAAAAAAAAAAAAAAAGAAATCAGACATATTTTCAGTATTAGTGATTAATAAAATGCTAATGGCCTTTAAAAACAACGCTAACTTACATTATAAGCCAGGGAAGCTAAGCTAATGATAAAGTGCTTGGAAAATTTCCTGGCACATAAGAAGTTAACAATAAATTTATCCTTGCTATGTATTTGATAGGAATCTTTTATATGTAATAATCTCAGCCTAAAAAATAAAGACTTTCTGCCTTTTAACTATATCAGTAAAACAGACTTATCACGCCCCTTCAAAATGAAAATTTGACAATGTCAATATTTTTAGATTAGGCAAAATGTACATTTTTTTTTGTTTTTAGGTCAAAGGCTATTGTCTGCACACTTCCCATTTTATAATAGCTTATCATGAGTATTTAAAATTGGTGTTGTAATTAGTCTTTAAGAAAAGTCTGAATCAAGTCTAAAGAAAAACACAAAGCTTCACATTAAACTCAGAATTTTCCCTTCTCATAAATTAGGACATTATTCTTTAGCCAGATTTTTAGATTATGTCTTATCAACCGTGTAACCCATATCTATGTACCAGGAAGAAATTGTTGCCTCAAGTAAATAGACACCTTTCCAGACCTAAGACTCATCCCAGGGTGGCCTCAAACTGATGGATATCTTAACTACAAATATGGTTAGTATATATACTATATAATATCTCTTAATATTCCCCAAATCCTTCAAAATAAAACTCACACTAGTAAATAATGCAAGTTCCCTTCTTGCTTACTTCTAATTAGCTCTCTACCATCATCTATGACCTTTATTTTTGTTTTGCATTATACTGAGCTAATATTCACTGTCTTATAATCTTACCTTGCCTCCCATCTTCACCACACACCACCTTATTTCCACTCCTATTTATATGTATATGTACAATTATTTTCCATCCTTCATTATTCATTTTCAGTTATAATTTCTTCCAGAAAACACTCAGGAAGTTTTTTAACAGTAAGATTGGTAAGCACTTATTTTAGCCCTAAAGTCTTCATACCGCTATTGTACAGTATCTCTGCCTAAATTTTATCTAAACTTGAGGCTCCTTAAGGACTGTTCCTTATCATCTATGTATATTAAATACCTAAATTGCATTCTAAAAAATTGATAAACTAGATGATAATTAATTTTCTAGTTTATTCACTACAAAACTTCTTCAATCCTAATCTATATGTCCTGCAAATTCAATGTTTTAAACATAGCTATAGTGAAATCAATAGAGTATTTTTGATACATCACCTTAAAAAGTCATATATGTGTATGTCTATATATACATATCTTTGCAATCTGATTTAATTTTATCTAGACTCAACTGTAATCAAAGTGCAGCTTCAGTTTAAATTATCAGTGCCTTCACTATAGATGGGCACATCAGGATGATTGCTCTGACTCTGTGCTATTAAGGGAAAGGCACCTGATCTAACTAATTCAAAGAAGTAGCAGGTAGGCGGAGAAGAAAGAGGATCCACAACGTGGTAGTAATTAAAAGTTAAGAAAGAGGATCATACACTCCACTGAATATAGGCTGTCTTCTAGCCATAGAAAGACTGAGTTAGGGCAACATTGCTGAAGGCCCTCTTCTACATTTGACTCCCCCATGTTCCTGATTCTTTCTATGTACACACCTTCTTCTAATTTCCTTTTAATCAATTCTCTCATTTATAGAAAGAGAACATGTAAAGAACAACTCAGACCATCCTTTATATACTAGACAAGTTCTTGCCAATGAAACAGACTTTTTAAAATCAGTTCAATTTGGTCCCCTAAATGTGGCTCTCCTGTTATTTATTCTTCATGGCTCTTCTTGGAGATTCATTTCCCTCATCTTCTCTGACAACTTCGATGAAGATGTCAGGGAAAATGACTGTCTTGAGGGTTGAGCAGTTTGTTCAGTTTACTTCTTGTCCACAGAAAGGTAGGCATAAGGGTAATTTTATGTCTCAAATATTCATAATCTCTTACTCTCCAGTGTGTGGGTATTTTGACAAAGTAATTCTCACAAAAAGGTTGTCAACTTCTTATCAATTTTGTTATGACCAACTCATGTGCTGATGGTTCTATTTATACTTTCTGTATAGACCTAATTCTCATATATGTTATATTTATTTAGTTCCACTGTGTACCTCAATAAAACTATAGGTAACTTAAGCATATTATGATTTTATTGAAAAGCTAAATCATTTAATCATTTCTCCATGCATATTTTTAAATTAAAATATTTACTGTCCGTCCCTAACAGGGTATTTAAACTGTTCGTAGTTACTATATGTCTGACTCCCTGTTTAACAGACTGGAAGGCTCTGATATTTGCATTCAGGATTTTGAAGAACAAGGACCAACATCATTAAAGAATGTTGTAAAGTTAGGTTGCTATACTCCTAACTACATTCCCAGACACCACTGCCATTTCTAAAACTTCATTCATCATCATGATCAATGCTTTCTCTTTCATGATTCATGATATTGAGATATGCCATCATCTTCCCTTTCCTTCTTGTTGTAATCTGTTATTGTCCTGCTTTGAATCTAATATTTTGACCATTGGTCTAATGTCTTACTGTTCATCTCATACTTGGCACCAGTGTCTGTAATGTGTGTATAATTTGGTTTATCCAAAAACTTTGGCCTTCTGGTTGAATTCCTCTGTTCCACGCCACATCATTCGTTTTCTCCCTTGGTCAAATCTTTCTATAAATTTCCTAATCTCAGTAAGTTTGTTGCATATTATCTGTATAAAAGAGAGAATAGAAACCATCATACAGGATGTTCTCCAGCTTTCCTCTACCAGACAATGAAAGCTGTGTGATATGCACCTATCTTTTCCTTGCTCCCTTCTATTTGAAAAGAGGAATTGCTTCTCAGCTAAGACAAATACAAAATTTGCTTCTGTACCATCTATCTTTGTTCTGTAATCAAATTTGAATACACATACACACACACACCACTTCAATTTTTTTTTTTTTTCTATTCTTTGGCCAATAGTCTCAGTATCACTAAAGCCAAGGTATATTCCTATTCCTAAATTTATTTTAAATCAAAATTGCATTTAAAACTGATATTCACTTTTTTTTTAAATACTATCTCTTCTAGAATTTTGTGTTACTATATTCTACTGCATCTCATCTACCTTCTTAATCTACTTTTGTTTCTCTCACTTACCTATCCATTAAATATTGGGATAATTTAATGGTTGGGACTAGACCCTTTCTCAGCTTCCACATTTGTTCCCTAAATAAAATATCAAATATGCTGGAACTTCAGTATTTACCTATATCAAATTGCTAATATTCATTTTTTTTTAATCTGTAGTCAAGACTTGGTTTCTGAGTTTCAGTTGTATAAATCTAACTGCATTCTTAATATATCTATTAAAGTATTGCTCAATTCCTTCGTTTATAATCCAACCCCCATCCAATATTGGTTCTCTACCAAAGTTTTCTGTAGAATGAATTTCATTACCATGCATGCATCCATGTTTTGCCACACATCTAGGATAATCTTTACATCAATGCTATTTATCACTTTACATTTTTTATTTTCTGTCCCCATTCCCCAATCTTTTACTCTTTTAATATTCCAAGTACAATGTAATCTTGCACACAACATGCTACATAAGCCCTTTACATGTATGTTTTTCTCCTTTTGAAATGCTAACTTCTACCTTTCTCTCCAGCTTCCTTCACGAGCACTTAAAACAAGTCTGAAAATTCAATACTATTCAATATTTCCTAGAAGTTTTATCTGACCCCACCCAAACTTTCTTAATTACTCTCTTTCAAAGTGGTGTGTGTTTATTGTGATAAGTATAAAATTGTATATTGATCATTTGTTTAATTACTTCCAAATCACAGTGTAAGAATTAGGATTCATTCACTAGATTTTACTAAAACCTCTATACTTGTTATCTTTTACATGCTTGGAACATACTACAAGAATAAAATAAATGAATACATGTTTTAAGGCAAGAATACTGGAATAAATGGATGAACAAATTTTATAAGGCAAAACGTTCAAATGCTTTTGGAATACATGAATAAAAAAATCCTCCTAAGGCAAAAAATGATTACAATGTAGTCAGAAAATAGAGGGTATTAAGTAGGGCTAGAGCATGTATTTTGAAAAGGTTATAGATGTCATTGGAGTAAGCCAGGTACCAGGAATGAAAAGTTTTTATGGCCTGTTAAGTGATTTGAACTTTATTCTGGTAGCAATGGAGAAATACACAGAAATTTTAAATACCAGAAGTTGCAAAAAGAATAGCTTTCTCAAAAGCATAATGTAAAATTTAGGAAAAAATAATATAATAAATTGTTTTACTATTTCAGATCATAGGTGATCATGTCCTGAAAATTACAATAGAAATGGGATAGACTATAGTGGCTAGATTAGAGAACTATTGAGAAAGGAGAATTCACTATATACACTATCCTTGTTTTATGTAGTCTTATAGCATCATAAAAATTACTATGAAAGTTAAAACCATATGTAGCAATTTCACAATCAATGGGAAGAAGTGTGATTACTTCATGACCTTTAAAACTTTTGTCAAAACAATAAAAGTAATACTGTCAGTTAAAATGTACAGGGACATGGAAAATACAAAACTAATATTTATATAGTATACTGTATAACAGAAACATTCAGAATTAAAGTGTATTATTTATTTTTAAAAACTTACCAAGGGTAGTTTGGGCAGTTCCTGCTTTCTCCCTCTTCTACACAATATCAAGCAAACCACCTTTTTATTTCTTGGAGAATATTAATATTCCTTTCTAAATTTGGAACCACTTCCAAATTTATACTTTGTGCATTCACTGTCTTAAAATATCTCTGAAAATTCCTTTAATGCAAACTTTTAATGGACATCATTTCTTCTGGAATATCTTCATCCCTTTTACTATATTTTTCTCTTGTCTATCCATAAGTCCACCTTCACTAAGAGTCTGTGACTCTTAGTCAGAGACTGGTGCAACATCAACATTTCCATTGTGAACAACTACTGCATAACTTCCTTTACATTGGATTTGATTTGACTTTAAGTGGTATTATTTTTAAAAACTTGTGCTGAATGTTCATCTTTGTTGATCAATTCTCTCTTTAGAGTATTCTTTGTTTTAATTTTCATGAAGGTTTATCACTGGGAATCAAGGAAGCAACACAGCATGCTTTGTTGCCTGCATTTGTCCTGAGTAACAGATTGGCAGTGACCAATCAGCAACAGACTTTGAAAGAAATGACATATCAGTCATTGATATTGAAATGCAGCTGTTATTTACATAGTGTTTTGTGGACTAAATAGATACCAGCAAAATGTGTTATTGATTTAATTTTCATAGTTCATACAAGGTAATAACTAAAATTTAAACTGCCTTTTTAAGGGACAGGTATTATTTGGCTAGAATGTGATAAGTAAAATTTATAATTGTTGGATCCATGCATAGGAGAACCTCCTTAAGTGATTGAATTAGAGGAGTAAGGAAGAAGATGGAATATAGAAAAATGCCAAATGTATTTGCTGATGGATGGTGTCTTTTGCTGAGATGTGAAATGCAAGGGAAATTATATGATTTTAATTTTTGAAAACGTTACATTTATTGTATCTATCTTCAGCCAGATTAGAAATGTCCAGGATCAATAGGTCTGGAGATGAAGAGAGCAATCTGTGATGAAAATAGGAATTGTTAAGCTATCTATTTATAGATGGTACATATTAGTATAAGAAGAAGACAAGCCTGGAAAGTATATTAACAAAAGTTGCCAGAGAATTAAAGGAAACTTGAGTATCTTATAAATCTAAGAAAGAGCTTAAAACAAACAAAAAATAGAATGAAGCATTACATGGTGCTAAGGGTTAAGATAGAGGTAAATACCCTGCTTGATTTAACAACAAGGAGATCATTATTGATAGTGAAGAGAAAAATTTCAGAAAATTTGTGAAGAAAATGTGAGATAATGCAATGATAAGGAGAGTGAATATAAAGTGTGAGAGTGAGGATAATAATCGAATTCTGAATTCTGAAAAATAAAACATATTCTAATTTAATTAGATACAATAATATTATGTACAATACTAGCTAATTAAATAAATTTAATGATAGAAGTTCAATAAAACACAAATTAATAAATTTAGATTTTAGTAATATAAGTAATTTTCTTTTCCTAGAGTGTGTTCCATATGCAGATGAGAAGTATGTATATTCTGTGGTTGATATGTAGCGTGTTCTATAGATTTTTATTAGGTCCTATTGTTTTAAGTGTCAAATTTAAGTCAAGGATTTCTATGTTAGTTTTCTACCCTGATAATCTAACACTGTCAGTGCGGTGGTGAAGTCCCACACAATTATTGTGTGGCTAAACCTTTTCATAGGTCTAAAAGTGTTTTTTTAATGAATCCAGGTACTCCAATGTTGGGTGTGTATGTGTTTAGAATAGTTAACTCATCTTGTTATATTGAACCCATTATCGTCATGTAGTACACTTCTTTATCCTTTTTCTTAATGTTGTTGATTTAAAGTCTATTTATCTGATATAATAATACTTACTGACCTCTGATCGTTTTTGTTTTCCATTTGTGTGATAGATCTTTCTTCAACTCTTTGACTTGTGTCTATGGGTGTTGCGACATGTGAGATTGGTCTCTCAAAGAAAGCAGATGGATGGGTCTTGTTTTTTCATCCAATTTGTCATATATTCTGTGCCTTTTAAGTGGGGTGCTAAGACCACTCACACTCAAAGTTAATATTAAAGTGAGGTTTTGATCCGACCGTGAAGTTGTTAGTTGGTGGTTTTGTAGTTTCTATCATGTAGTTTATTTAAAGGGTCTCTGTGTTATGTATGTAGGTGTGGCTTTCTGTTAGCAGATTTTATTCTTTCATCTCCATGTATAAAACTTCCTTAAAGGGGCCGGGCGCGGTGGCTCAAGCCTGTAATCCCAGCACTTTGGGAGGCCGAGACAGGCGGATCACGAGGTCAGGAGATCGAGACCATCCTGGCTAACAAGGTGAAACCCCGTCTCTACTAAAAAATACAAAAAACTAGCCGGGAGGCGTGGCGGGCGCCAAAAACTTCCTTAAAGGATCTTTTGTAACGCTAGTCTGGTGATAATTTTCTTAATGATTCTTTGTCTGGAAATGATTTTATCTCTTCTTTGGTGCTTGTGAAGCTTAATTTGGCAGAGTATGAAATTCTTGGTTAAGTTTCTCTACTTTGAGAATGTTGAAAACATGACATGCCCCCAGTCTCTTCTGGCTTGTAGGGTTTCTGCTGAGAAGTCTTCTGTTAGCTTGATGGGGTTCCTTTTGCATGTGATCTGACATTTTCCTCTAGCTGCCTTTAAGATTTTTCTTTTACCGTTGGCCTTACACAGTCTTGTAACTGCATGCCTTAGTAATGTTTCATTTTGTGTAGTTTCTGGCAGATGTTCTCTGGATTTCTTGTATCTAGATGTCTACCTCTCTAGAAAAGTTAAGTAAATTTTTTACGAATTATTGCCTTGAATGTGTTTTATAGGTTGTTAATTTTTTTTTTTTTTCCTCTCTCTGAGGAATACCAAGAATTCATAGGTTTGGTTATTTTGCAGAATCCCAAATTTCTCATTGACTTCATTTGATGATGTGATTTTGGTCTTTAATTCTGTTTATGTGATGTATTACATTTATTGACTTGCATATGTTAAACCATCCCTGCATTTCTTGGATGAAACCCACTTGATCATGATGTATTATCTTTTTGATGTGCTGTTAGATTCAGTTAGCTGGGATGAAGGGCTGCTTCAACATATGAATATCAATAAATGTGATTCATCACAGAAACAGAATTGAAAACAAACAAGAAAATCCACACATGATCATCTCAAAAGATTAAAAAAAAAAAAAAGCCTTTGATAAAATCCAATAATAAAACCCTCCACAAAATAGGCATCAAAGAAACATATCTCAAAACAGAAAGAGCCATCTATGACAACCCACAGCCAACATTATCCTGAATGGGCAAAAGCTAAAAGCATCTCTCTTAAGACCTGGAAGAAGACAGCTGGGCGTGGTGACTCATGCCTGGAATCCCAGCACTTTGGGAGACAGAGGTGGGTAGATCACCTGAGGTCGGGAGTTTGAGACCAGCCTTAACAATGTGGTGAAATCCTTTTTCTACTAAATTACAAAAAAAATTAGTCGGGCGTGTTGGCAAGCACCTGGAATCCCAGCTACTTGGGAGGCTGAGGCAGGAGAATCACTCGAACGCAAAAGGCGGAGGTTGCAGTGAGCCAAGATCACCTGCTGCACTCCAGCCTGGGTGACAAGATCAAAACTCCATCTAGATAAAAAAATAAAATAAAATAAAATAACTGGAAGAAGATAAAGAGGTCTACTCTCACCACTCCTATTCAGCATAGTACTAGAAGTCCTATTCAGAGTAATCAGGCAAGAGAGAAAAATAAAAGGCATCCAAACAGTAAAATAAGAAATCAAATTATCTTTATTTCCTGATGATAGAATTCTACACCTAGGAAACTCCAAAGACTACACCAAAAGACTAGTAATAGAGTTGATAAGCAACTTCAGTAAAGTTTCAGGATTCAAAATGAATGTGAAAAAAATCAGTAGCATTTATATACACCAATAATATTCAAGCTGAAAACAAAATTGACAACATAATCCCATTTACAATAGCCATAAAAATAATAAAATACCTTGTAATTTATGTAACCAAAGAAGAGAAAGATCTCTATAAGAACAACTACAATATCTTGCTGAAAGAAATAATAGGTAATCCCCCAAAAAGAAAAATACACCATTCTTAAGAAACAGAAGAATCAATATCAGTAAAATTGCTATGCTGCCCAAAGCAGTGTACAGATTCGAGCCATTTCTCTCAAACTACCAACATCATTTTTCACCGAATTAGAATATGTTCTAAAACATATGCAAGCACAAAAGAGATTGACTATTCGAAGCAATCTTAAGCAAAATGTACAAAGATGGAACTATCACACTACCTGACCTCCAACTGTACTACAAGGCTACAGTAAACAAAACAGCATGGTACTGGTACAAAAACAGACACATAAATCAATAGAACAGAATATAGAACCCAGAAATAAAGCCACACACCTATAGCCATCCAATCTTCAACAAAGTTGACAATAACAAGCAATGAGGAAAGGACACCCTATTTAATAAATGGTTTGGGGATAAATGACTAGCAATGTGCAGAAGAATGAATCTGGCCCCTACATTCCACAATATACAAAAATTCAAGATGGATTAAAAGGACATAAATGTAACATTTAATACTATGCAAATTCTGGAAGAAAACAGGAAATACCATTCTGAGCATTGATGTTGGCAAAGAATTTATGGCTAAGCCCTCAAAAGCAATTGCAGCAATAACAAAAATTGCCGATTGGGAACTAATTAAACTAAAAAGCTTCATATCTGACAAAGCTCTCATATCCAGAATCTATAAGGAACTTAAACAATTCAACAAACAAAAAGGAAATAACCCAATTTAAAAAGATGGGCAAAGGCTATGAATAAACACTTCTCAGAAGATAGCATTTGTGTGATCAATTAATATGTGAAAAAAATGCTCAACATCACTAATAATTTGAGAAATGCAAATCAAAGTCACAGAGATACCATCTAACATCTGTTGGAATATTTAATATTAAAAAGACCAAAAAATAACAGATGTTGGCAAGGCTGCTGAGAATAGGAAACGCATATACACTCTTTGTGGGAATGTAAATTATTTCAGCAACTGTGAAAAATGGCTTGGAGATTTTTCAATGAAATTAAACAGAACTACCATTCAACCTAGAAATCCCATTACTAGGTGTATACCAAAGGAAAATAAATTATTCTACTGAAAAGTCACATGTACTTGCATGTTTGTTGCAGCATTATTCACAGTTGCAACGACATGGAATATCAACCCTGGTGTCCATCAAATTGTGGATTGAATAAAGAAAATATGGTACCATGGTACAGCATATCATGGAATACAGGAAATCCATAAAGCGAATGAAATTATGTCCTTTGCAGCAATATAAATATATCTAGAGGCCATTGTTCTACACAAATTAGTGTAAGAACTGAAAACCAAAGACTACATATTTTCAGTTACAAGTGAGAGCAAAATATGGAGTATACGTGGACATAAAGATGAGAGCAATAGACACTGGGGAGTACTAGAGGTGAGAGGTGGAAGAGGGGTGAGGGTTGACAAACTACCTATTATGTATTATGCTCACTACCTAGGTGACAGGATCCTTTGTACACCAAACCTCAGTGACTACTTTTACCTATCAAACAAACTTGCACATACACCTGTTGAACCTAAAAGTTGAAAAATTATTTTTCTAAATGAATCTCTTTTGTATTTTATAATTAGATTTTTGTTTTGCAATGGATTATAATATCAAGATGATTGGGGAGAAATAACATAGTGAAGCAAGTATATTAAAATTTTAAAATTTATAAAACAACCTTGACAAATACTCTGAAAAGTAGAAATAATGGCATTTTATGGTTAAAAATAGTTTAAGGCGGAGCAAGATGGCCGAATAGGAACAGCTCCAGTCTCCAACTCCCAGCGCGAATGACACAGAAGACCGGTGATTTCTGCATTTTCAACTGAGGTACTGGGGTCATCTCACTAGGGAGTGCCGGACAATCGGTGCTGGTCAGCTGCTGCAGCCTGACCAGCGAGAGCTGAAGCAGGGCGAGGCATCGCCTCACCTGGAAGCGCAAGGGG
>NW_016803660.1:693238-703006 GCF_001698545.2 Rhinopithecus bieti | reverse complement strand
CTGGAAAAAAAATAGTTTAAAACAAAAATAAGAGAAAAAATTATTTTCAATAACATATACCTGTTTATTAAAAATGATTAGAAATTCACATTATCACCAGTATAATTTAAAACTGTTTGGAAAGATCTAGCCAACACAATACGAAAGGACAAATAAAATACAAAGTTATAGGGCAAAAGATAATTTCTTATTAATTTCTATGTAACACTTTTTAAGGTACAAGTCAAATGAAATTTATTAAAATGTCAATTCAGCAATGTGGTTATATAATTTATAGATTACCTTTCCTCTATTTTCTTGTAAATGTACAATTACAATTTAGAAGATATGATGAGACTTCATTCATATCAAAACATTTAAAATATGAAAACTTGCAAATAACCTTAACAAAAAATATAAAAGTCAGTGTGGACCGCTATACAAGTTATGCTCATTGTCTGGACAGGTGATGGACTTTTTTTCTAATTTATCTATTATAGATGATTTGGCATTCTCACAACTAAATTGATAAGTCACATAATTATATAAACATGTAAAACATGTTTTATTGACTGCTACATTTTATTGCATAGAAGAATTTGGTCATCAGCCTGACATTTTTTTTTTTCAGCAAGGTTTTTTTGTTTATATTTTCCTTGCTTGGGATGTTGATGACTTCTATATCTGTTAAAAAGTTATGCTAGTAATTTGGATTCTTTAATTTTTCTTTAGAATGGAATTATATTCATCCGAATCTGTGTCAGCATGTATTTATTTATGTCAGAGAAGGTAGCTTTTCCCATCTGTGAATAATTGCCTTTTCATGTTTTCTGCACCTCTTCCAGGAACATTATATACCTGTATGTTAACCTTTTTTTGTTTGTTCACTCTATCTTTCAGTATTTAATTCATGAACAGGTTTAGTATCTCTTATCCAAAACGTTTAGGCCCAAAAGTGTTTTGGATTTCAAATTTTGGAATATTTGCATATACATAATAAAAAAATGGGGGGATGGGACCCAAGTTGAAAATCAACATTTATTTATATTTTGTATCTCCTGAAAATAATTATATACAACATTTTAAATAATTTTGTTCACGGAACGTTTTGACTGCTACCTATCATATAAAGTCAGGATTGGAATTCTTAACATATGGTATCACTCAGAAACATTCAGATTTTGAAGCACTTTGGATTTCAATTTTTTGGATCAGGGCTGTATTTCATCTTATATTTTACTTTGTCAGTTTTTTTTTTCTTTTTTTGGGGGGTGGCTATCTATTAAGTTCACCTTCCACAATTATGACTCAATTATCTATGACCATGTTACTGAAACTGCTGCCAAACTGAATTTTAATTCCTCTACTAACTCCTTACTTTAATTTCATTCTACTATTTTCTTCAATTTTATTTCAAATCCATTCAAACCTTGTATTTTTTTCTTTTCTTTATGTATAAAAGTGTCAAAATTTTCTGACACTTTTTATTTATTTCATTCCTTGTTGTCAAAAGATATGTGCTTATCATCTGAGTTTCTCAAACATAATTACAATTCACTTATGGTTTCAAGCTATACATATATTTGCAGAAAGAATTTTCTTCTCTAAATTTCAGACCAATTTTATGGTGATTTAAAATTCTTCTCAAATCTATATTCAGATTTTAATTTCAAACATACCCCTCTCCTATTGCGTGTATATTCCATTTTACCGGACTGACTGGCTCTCTGTTGTTAAGCATATGCTTATTAATAATAATTCCCACACATAATGCAACTAGGTTCATTTCTTTTGCTATTTATGTCTAAAATGACATATATGAGCAACTGCTTTCATAATAGAACTATAACTTTTGAAAGGCAAAATTTCTTAATATAATTAGTGAGTTCAACTACTGGTATGTGAGGGAAGCTACAGCCAGGCTACTTTCTTTTAGAAAACATGAATCTTTGTTGTATCTTTGACAAAAATAGGTTTTGTGTTCTGGAAATATGATTTCTGCCAACATGATTTTTTGGAGTTTGGAAACTGGCTTCATATCTAAACGTGTTGGGTGAGGTGATAACCTGCCTGTCCTATGAACACTACAGACACTGGTACATGATATAGCATAGTGGTTAATGATATCTTTGGAGCTGAAAGATCATGTTTCAAACCCTAGCTCTACTACCAAGTATATGATAATAAGCATTTCTGTTTTGATGGTATGGTAGAGGTAAATGTAATACTGTCTTAATATGATAGCTTTCACCAGTTTCCTTTTAGAATTAGCAAGCATACACTATGAGGAGAAGAATTATTTACATTAATTATTGAAAGTTGAGAGGAACAGTTTTATTACTTTGAAATGAGCAGTGATCTGTCCTATCTCTATATAAAGTGCCTCCAGTTGATTATTTCAAACAATTAAACCTGAGATGATGAAGCAGATAAAAATATAAGATGTAGTAGACTGGAACTCTCTGGCCCTTTTAAAACTAAATAATAATGACATTTTGTTTTTTTATGTATACATTATTAAAATATACCCATTAAGAACTGTGCACGTAAACAAATTTTGTATATAAAGCTCTTACACTACTAATGAAGCTAGAGAATGACTGCAGAAGAGATCATGGTTATGTAAGCACAAATTTGCTAAGACATTGGTTTAAATACAAGATTTGGGTCTCATCTAAAATAATATCATTTTGTCATGTAGATCACATCAGAAAAGCACAGATACAAAAGATCAGTCGTATTCCATGGCATATTCAGTTTAATTTTCTGTTCACTTGAAACTACCCAACATCTTGTTACAGATCATTTTCCTTTGCAATATACTCTAAGTTGAACATACAATTAAGTTTGATATAAATTATAGTTTATATGAAACTAGAAAATATTGCAAATTGCTAACATATGGGTCTTAGAGCACAAATAATATAAAAAGCTTATATAAATAGCAAGATAAATACCCTCTCTTAACACTTGAGTAAAATTTAACACTAGGTGAGAAAAATGAGTGTGAACAATTTTACCTAGCATTCTAATATTCATGCAGCATTACTGTCTGTGAAATAGATATTTTTTCTAGATTTAAGATAGCACAGCAGAAATCAACGAGAGACGTTTATTTATTTTTGCATTTTTGAAGTAGTCTTGTTAATAAACAATTTTGTTAGAGAAACTATTCTCTGTTATTTTATTGACTTTGAAGGATTTACTCTGAAGATTTACTCTGGATTTTTTTCTCCATATTTAGTGAAGAATGAATTCTCTGATGGGTACGACTGAAAAGAAAAAAAAAAAAAAAAAAGAGAGAGAGTATATGGTCCAAATCTGTTTCCTCTGTCTTTTAAATATCTTTGATTGGAGAATGACTGTGTGCCATACTCAGACCAAGAGCCAAGATTACCTGCTGAGGCAGGTGTGGGTTCCCATCTTCCTCTGTACTTAACAACGAGGCTCAATTGCTTTGTGGCAGTAAGTACGGGTTAATATGACTCCTTTACAGAACCAAACTTCCCCTCTTTGGATCTTTCAAGATGAAGAATGGGTGAAAGAGCTAGGAGGTTTAGTTGTGTTCATAAACTTAAGTCATCTTGTCTAATCTGACTTAATAAGGAATAATGCTAACATTTTAATTATAACATATCTGAAAATGTTGTCAACTAAGCAGTTGGTTCAGGTATTAAAGGTATAATCCCTAGCGAGGAATTTATACTATGCTGGTAATGTTCAAAATTCCCCTTGAGGCTCTTCCTACCAGCTTATCTATATTGTTTACAGAGGTATAGATAGATGGTTTAAGCACAGTGTAAAAAGTTATACACACTGGCGTTAAGCAATGTGACTAGTGAGATATAATAACACCACTCAGTAAACTTGTGCCTGGACTCCCCTGAAACTAAGACATATAGCACATATTCCAGTGCTTAATTGTCCAAAAGACAAAGTAATTTCTTTGCCACTGTACAAGAACCCTGGGGCTACGCCTGGAAATTTTTACATCTCTGTAATGTATTTTGTCTCCTTGACTGTACCTATCACATTCACTGAAGTTATACTTGAGTACATACTATGATGTCCTAAGTATTCTTTTTTAAATTCAACCTGTGTAATCAATACAAAATTGTATCCTAAAGTTTGAGATAATAGTTCGTGTAAAATTGAGCAAAATATTCCTTTATGTTGGTAGATCAATAATTAACTAAAAGTGGTATCTGTTAAAAATAGAAAAGCAATTACTACTAAAAGCTCATCTTATTGATTACAAATGGTTATTTTAATATTATGTGTAAATTTCTATGTAAAAAAATCTTTGTACTAGACAGATATTATTTTTGCAAAGTGAAAATATTATTTTAAAACATGCAATAAAATAACATGTAAAATTTTATTTAAGAAACAAATTGTATGGCTTTCAAAATGTACTTAGGTAGGAGCTTAAGCTTAAGTTTAGTAAGTATTTTATCTGCCTATACCTCATATCTATAATATCCATATAAAGGCAAACCAAGAAATTTGGTGAGGTAATCCCTAGGACTTTAGTAGGATTAAATTCTTATTAGGGGCCCTCCACAAATGCTTATACTTCTATTTATTTATTTATTTTTAATTATTATTTTATGTTATTTATTTATTTTTTATTTATTTATTATTTTTTTGAACGTGGGGTTTCACTTTGTCCCCACATGTTGGGAGTGGCAAGTACGGCAAAATCCTTTCTCACTGCAGGCCTCACCTCCTGGAGCTCAGTTGTACTCTCACCTCAGGCCTCCCGAGTGCTGGACAAACAGGCTTTGCCACCACCCTTGGGGCACATTTTTTTGTGTTTTTTGGTAGAGATGGGGATTTTAGCAGTGTTTCCCAGGTTGGGTCTCCCACTCCTGAGGTAGGGATCCAGGCAATCCAGCCTGGCTCTCCTATTTTTTTCAGGTATTGATATACCCACTGAGGATTCAATGATGTGAAAGAAGCACAATCTCTTTCATCTAAATATTTTTACAGACCCATAATTGATACATATAATAGTAAGAAACATATATTATTGGTTTTCGCAAGTATTCATTTACTTTTATATAGTCATATCCCACATATCTGTCCTCTTCTGTGATTAAAATAAGAATAAGAAGATTTCTAACTTCACCTTCAGGTGCTCATAATTTTTACTTCATCTCTATTTATAATAAAAAACTAACCAGAGGGGTAGTCAAAAGATGTATGGACTAAGGAAATATTTCGCCACCTACTACAGTAAAAGGGATCTGTACGCCCACAGAATGGAAAATCACACACCTTGTTGATTCCACAGTTGTATTTCTATAAAATAATAATCAGCTGCTCTTAAAATAATGACATAGAAATTTAATGAACCTATAGAGATTCGTCTATAAGAGTATGATCACAGTGTGAAACAGGGAAATGAGAAATTACAAAAATTTCAGACATTAAATGTAAATATATTCATTAAAAGCCTCAATAATCATATGAAATGATTTAAATAGTTATATTGCTGGGATTATGTTATTTATAATAGCTATATGTGAATTTCTGAGTAGATCTCATGGTTAGTAGTCACCATTTATAACATATTACTATTATTTTTTCGAATTGAAAATAGGATTTTAAAATATACAATAAAAGTAACATGTAAGATATTTTGGTAAAGAACAAAACTTGTAGCTTTCAAAATGTATACTCAGGGAGAACTAAGCTTAGGTTTAGCATGTAATTTTATCTGCAACATACCTTCCAGATATTAAAACATTTTCTTTAAAGATTTTCAATATTTAAAAGTTTAATTATAATAAACTTATAATAGGAAAATTTTGGGGAAAAAAGAACTACATTATTATTTTACTTGATATTTAAGATCATATTATAGTTTATGTAAAATATTGATTAGATGGCCATATTTTGCATGAGTGATTATCTCTTTAGTGTGTGGAATGGAGCATTTTATGACTCACGACATTTTCGGAACTACAGTATATATACATAGATGCTTAATTGCTCTACTGACTCATGATTCCTCTTCTCTTAGCCTTATGGAGAGATATTTTGCTAATTAAAAAATTAATCACTCCAAGTAACTCAAAATTATTCAGGAAATATTTGAAAACTTTAAAATGTAAAGGTGAAATTGTTAGTAGTGTATAGTCTCCGCACTTGATCTTCTGTCTACATCAACACTTAAACATTAAATGTTTTCTCCTACTCTGTGTTCACTCAGAGGTAAAAAATTAGTTCTTCCAAGAAAAAAAACCCACTTTCTTTGGACCCTTCTTATTTCCCCTGTGTCAGTGAAATATCTTCTGAAAATCTAAAACAGTGTTTTATTTAAAAATGAAATACAAATGTTATTTTGATTGCTTAATATGATGACTCTAGGGAGAGATCACTAAACTATCAATAGTACTCTGTATTATGAGACTCACGGATAAACTAGAAATACACATTTTGTATACTTTTTTCCTTTTGAGGCTAAAAAATGTGTTTAACTTATTAACTCAAAAAAAGATTTTCTTTGCCAATATTTATTCTTTTAGAAATACTTTTAATGTTACCTTTTCAGGGTTTATAATTTTCAATCTAATAATTATTAAGTATACTGCATTAAGTATTAAATGAGAATGTGTAATATTGCCTCCTGTAGTCTGCTAACAAAATAGTCTATTACTTTTCCCAAACCAAGATGTGATTTTCAACAATATAATTGGAAGGAATAGAATGCAATTAAATAATAAATGTAATAAATTAACATTGTAAAAGTATATAATTAACAATTATTTTGGGAGAAAATTTTACTTGTTCAATCTGTCAAATTATTAGAAAACAAAACAATAAGCACATTTGGATTTATGTATACTCAGTTTGTTACAAGAAACTTTTCAAAAGCTGAAAAGCTTTTCCAGGTAGTTTTATACAAGGTATATTTCTAAAGTATGGATGCATACACATACACACACACATACACACACACACACCGCACACACGTTTAAGGCTATAAATTATATAATATTAATGATTTCTGATTGAATTATATCAATCAATAGCAAGTACTTGCAATTTGTATTTTTAAATAGGAATATATTAGGCCTTTATTTTATTTCATTTATTTTTTTGAGACTGAGTCTTGCTCTATCACCCAGGCTGGAGTCTAGTGGCACAATCTCAACTCACTGCAACTTCCGCTTCCCTGGTTCAAGTGATTCTCCTGCCTCAGCCTCCCAAGTAGCTGGGATTAAGGCACCTGCCACTAGGCTCAGCTAATTTGTGTGTTTTTAATGGAGATGGGGTTTCACTATGTTGGCCAGGCTGGTCTCGAACTCCTGACCTCAAGTGATCCACCACCTCAACCTCCCAAAGTGCTGAGATTACAGGCGTGAACCACCACTCCTGGCCTAGATTAGGCCTTTAAATCAGTGAATTGCAAAATGTATGGCTTAAAATTTATGTAGTCTTAGTGTACACACTATTTTTCAATATAAAAACCTTATCATGTCTTAAAAGCTTAAACACCAGCAAATATAACTGCCATGAATTAATGGTATATATAAATGAGCCATTTATGTATTTATGTAGATGGCATATATAAATGCAAACACACACACACACACACACACACACACACACACATGTGATTTTCATTAATTCAAGATGAGCCCCTAAGTGGCCTGGATGACCCATCTCTTCCTCCCTTTCTCACTTGTAATTTCAGAATAACGGTAGAATATTCTGAGAATGAAACCTCCTGAGATAAGGAGGAACTGATAAGAACAGCTCAAAGTCCTCATCCCTCTTAGAACAGGATGTCCTGCAGTGCTTTAGCCCAGCTTGCCCAATGGATCCCCGAGTATAAAACCCCGAGTGGAGTGCTTTTGGAGTTCCTCAGCTGCAGTATGTTGTGGGGTACTTACAGATGAGACTCCATCCTCCCTTGTCAGCTTTTCTCAGCCTCGAGAGACTGTTCATCATCATGAATTCTATAATTCTATTGCCCCTTGTTTCCTGTCTATGAGTAATAAAATTGATTCTTTTAATTCGCATGTGTTCTGTTTAAACGAATTTGTGCAAGTCAGTTGATAGTGATGCATGTTACTGGAGAGGTGTTTAGAGTCTTTCCCTGGGGTGGATACCTGTGCCTGGTGAACCTACTTCACAATATGTTTGTGCTATTAAGGTAATTATATGTATATATTTTAAAATATCTTTATTATAAACATAGAGTTAGAAAGCACTGCAAGACTGACAGTAGGAAAATAAAGCTTACTTCCTAATTGAATATAGTGAAACTTTTAGAGCAACAGCACCCAAAGTATGTTTGGCAAAACACAAATTCCCCGAGATGGTCTAGGAAAAATAGACGTGTAACATCAAATTCTTTGGGGACATGTGGCATGGAGTATAAATGGAGACCATCACATTAAAAATATATCAGATACTTAGGAGATGTGATCTTTGTGGTTTTGGGTCTGATTGGTTGTCGATGGCAGTTCCCAGATGACTGGCTTATGTAAGAAAACCTTGACTTTGAGTAGAGAAGAGTTCAGCGCTAGAGTGGAGGTAGGGTGGATAGCTCGGAGGATAGTATAAAATGAATTATCTAGAAAATGTATATTGTTAAAATTTACTTCATATCAAATCAAGGAGTAAGTAACCATATCAGACATTTTGGCATTATTCACATCATTAAATCTCAAACATTGACCGAATACTAGATATTAATATTAATATTAAGAATTTACATTATAACAGTTCCTAATCTAGATTAGTAAAACTGAAATTTATATTATCAAACTAAATTTACTTTGTAATTAAATCATTAGCAACAAAAATAATGGATAAAACAGGGATGCTTTCTGTATCTTGACTTTATTCGATTTACTCTATTTAAATATTTATGACAGCAATAATTGTTTTAGCAAGTCTTATTCGATTATAATACACACAGACCAATACCTCCCAAGTCTACATTTTCTATCCCATTTGTGCTTCTCATCACATTTTTCCTGGCCTACTTGTATGAACCTTAACTTTCCTCTATTTTGGGTTCCTTTTGTTTTGCCTTCCCTTTGCTTTTGTTTTTCTATTTTGTTTAAAACAGTGTCTTTCTATGATTTGCATTAGATTTCATTTCACATCAGTTTTGAGCTCTTTTATCTATGTACCTTGTTAAGGAATTATTTCTGCCAAGTTTGTTTACATTCAAATATTGCTGAACTAAACAATGTTTTAACAACTGTAAAACCTGTGCATACTTTAGGTTTTTGATGGAATGAAATATTTACTACATTTCAGTTATAATAGTGCATTATTTTCAAACCCTTTTATTTTAATCAATATGTTGAGTACTCCCTTAAAAATGTAAAAAAAAAAAAATACTATGAGAAAGATGGGTTGTTGTTTGAACGTAAGAATTTATTTGTTCCCTAATGCTGTATGATATTTTAATACAATTATATAGGCCTGATGTAAAATATTATTCAACAGAGAAAATGCAAACAAAATTGTTCCACTGCAAATTTGGCTCAATTATTTTAAAGGTGGGAAGTATTTTATTCAGTTTTGGGTTTTAAGCCTTTTGTTTAAACTTTGAAACATTTCTATATAGTTTCAAGTAAACCAGTAAGTGAATACAACATTTAGCAGAAAACGTAAAAGCAGGTGACAAAATACTGATATAAGCATTTTACATGTGTTAAATATAGTATTTTAACATAGATACAAATTAAAATGTTTTGAGTAAGAAAATCACTGATTAGTAAGCTCATTAATAGTTAATATTAATCCAAAAAATCTTTT
>NW_016803660.1:661590-691577 GCF_001698545.2 Rhinopithecus bieti | reverse complement strand
GATATAAATGATGAATTGATGGGTGCTGACGAGTTGATGGGTGCAGCACACCAACATGGCATAAGTATACATATGTAACAAACCTGCACGTTATGCACATGTACCCTAGAACTTAAAGTATAATAAAAAAAAAAAAAAAAGAAGAATGTGAATTCCCTCAGTGAAGAGCATTGTCTCCTTTCTTTTGTTCACTTTTCTGTACTTAGGGCCCAGAATTAAGTGTGGCACAAAATAAGTACTCAGATATTAGCTGAGAAAAAGAATGTATGAATGACAATTTGGTATATTCTCTTTGAGCACTTATATTCACTAGAACGATGTCTAAGTGTGTCACTAGCTGGAGGATACATACAGCTGTTGATGCTGAACAATAGAGAATTCTAGTTGCTGCTTGAGATCCTATGAAATCAGAATGCTTTGATGTAGGCCTTACAAATATACATTTTAACAACAATAAAGTCTGAATGTTAATTATTGTAGTAAAACTTAAGACATGCTGGCCCTTTCATCACCTGTCTCTGCTTTTGCATTCTTTAAAAAATAAAATTTTGAAATAATCAATTTTCTGTGTTTCCCAATGATTTTGTAAAAACCTAAATTCATTGGTGTTTCAAGTAGCTACAGTGAGAGAGTTGGCATTCTTATTTTCTCTATTAATAGACCACTTCAGACTTGGCTTTAGATTCTTCTTTTCCCATGAAATTTTAACTTTATAGCCATCTGTGGGACAAATATATCATTGGTTCTCATCTTCCTAGGCTTATGCCAGCATATTCTCATTTTTTTTTTGTCACCTGTAATTTCTTCCTCATGTTTAAAAATTACCTATTCTGCTTAGTTATGGACTGTAATATTCATAAAAGCACTATAACTATCAGCAGATTTGGTCAAAAATACATGCTTCAAATCTGTAGCACTTTTACATTTTATGTATCTTCTAGAAGACTACCTCTCCCAATGTAGGGATATTTAATCTAACATAAAGGAAAAATACTACTTAATACAAACTCCTATTATTTCCAGAGATTGAGAGCTAACCTGTTCATGACACCTAGTTATTTCCTATTCTTGATGTTTTCTTCTTCAGGTAAAAATACAAACAAACTGCAGTGAAGAAATGACACTAAAGTCAATCACCATGTAACCTTGATTTACTCATAATAAAATGTAGTTTCTGACCGGGCGCGGTGGCTCATGCCTGTAATCCCACCACTTGGCTTTAGATTCTTGGGAGGCCAAGGCGGGCGGATCACGAGGTCAGGAGATCGAGACTATCCTGGCTAACACAGTGAAACCCCGTCTCTACCAAAATATAGAAAAAATTACCCGGGCGTGGTGGCGGGCGCCTCACAGTCCCAGCTACTACTCGGGAGGCTGAGGCAGGAGAATGGCGTGAACCCGGTGTGGGGGGAACTTGCAGTGAGCCGAGTTCACGCCACTGCACTCCAGCCTGTGTGACAGAGTGAGACTCCGTCTCAAAAAAAAATAAAAAAGAGTAATTTCTTCATTTCCCTACATTACCCTTTGTAAAACGTTTCGTAAGTGGTCATTAAATCAGCTTCTAACTCGGGGTCTAAGTAATGATACAAAATTCCAGGATTCCAGTTCTAGTCTCCTTTTTTACTAGCTGTGTCTCCTCAGAGTGGCTAATTTTTTTCTGTGTACCTCAGTTTTGTCATGGTAAATGGGGCAAACCTACCTGATAGGACTTTAAGGACTGTAAGTTAGTAAATGAAAGTTGGTTAGGAGTGTGCTTAACATACAGTAAGAATTCTTCAGATATGTTTATGTTAATAAGCACACTATCACCCAATGTCATCTATACCATATAGCTATTTATTTACTTTCTCTGATAAAAATTCTAGTTTTATTTACTTCATCAGCCTTTACCCCAAAACATCACATACTTTCTCTCATCTCTCTAAGCCATGTCAATGTCAAATTGAATCCTGCATTCTTTGTGATTAAGATCATAATTGATTTTACTGAATTAAAAGATAATTTATTATATAGTAAAACTTACATTTAAAATAGAATTTGACACGTATTTTCAAGAATGTGCAATTCTTGAAATTTGGGGATTCAAAGGTCTGTAACTACACTTGTTTATTATGTTCTTCATATACAGTTGTTCTCACTTATTTATAGTTTGCTTTCAGGGTTTCAGTTACCCATAGTCAATTGCAGATCAAAAATGTGACATAAAATAAGATATTTGAAAGAAAGGGAGAGAGACCACATTCATATAACTTTTATTGCAATATATTGTTTGTTGGTTGGTTGGTTTGTGTATTAGTCCATTCTCATCCTGCTATAAAGAATTGCCCAAGACTGCGTAATTTATAAAGAAAAGAGGTTTAATTGCCTCACTGTTCTGCATTGCTTGGTAGGCTACAGCAAACCTACAATAATGGTGGAAGGCAATGGAGCAGCAGACACCTTCTTCACAGGGCAGCAGGACAGAGTGAGTGCAAGCAGGGGAAATGTCAGATGATTATGAAACCATCAGACCTCATGAGACTCACTCATTGTCATGAGAACAGCATGGGGGAAACCGCCCCCATGATCCAATTACCTCCCCCTGGTATAGCCGTTGACACATAGGTATTACGGGAATTACAATTCAAGGTGAGATTTGGAAGGGAACAGAGAGCCAAACATTTGAGCTTGTTTGTTTTTTGAGACAGGGTCTTTCTCAGATTGAAGTGCAGTGATATGATCAAAACTCACTGCAGCCTGGATCTCCTAGCTCAAGCAATCCTGCCACCTCAGCCTGCCTACTATCCAGGAATACAGGCATGCACAGCTGTGCCTGGTTAATTTATTAACATTTTGTTGTTGTTGTTGTTGTTGTTAGAGTCTGGGATTTCTATATGTTGCCCAGGCTGGTTTTGAACTCCTGGACTCAAGGGATCCTCCTGCCTTGGCCTCCCAAAATGCTGAGATTACAGGCCTGCCCTGGCCAATATATTGCTGTAAATTGTTCTAGTTTGCTATTAGTTTTTGTGGTTAATCTTGTACTATGCCTAACTTATAAATGAAATTTTATCATAGTTATGTATATACAGGCAAAAACATAGTATATATAGCACTAGGTACTGTTCATGGCTTTAAGTATCCAGCAGAAGTCTTGGAATGCATCTCTTGTGAATCACAAGGGGACTAATGTATTCTATGTACTCAATTTTTTTTGTGTGTTTGCCTGTTTTGTATATATGTTTCTGACAAAAATAGTTTCTAGTGCAGTTGTAGATTTGTCGCCTTTCTTTGTAATTCTGTTCATTTTTACTTCATGTTGTAACTTTCTGTTGGAATATTCCTTTTAATGTAATTTCAGAGCACCATTTATCTCCAATATCTATTTATTTTTAGTCTATTGTCATACTATTAAAACTATACTGGCTTCCTTTTGTTAATATTTTCTTTTTTTGGTTAATCATTTTAATTATATTTTAATTTATCTGTCACATTTTGTCATTAAAAGGTAGGAATTCTAAAAATTATCATCTGAAAATTCCTCTTTTAATCAACTAGTTAAATCTGTATTTATTCATAGTGATTACTGAACATTTAGATTTGTTACTGTTGACTTTTTTAATACTTATCATGTATTTTGTGTGTGGTGTGGAATAGTCTCTTATTTCCTTCTTTTCTGCTTCTTGTTACTTTGATAACTTTTAATTTTTACTGTCAGATAATATTTCCTGTGTTTTATAACTCTGGAATTTAACTACTTTAATATAATACTTAATCTTCTTTCTTATATTTTTAACATGTATGTTTAACTAAAAATATAATGAAGTCAATCAACCTGTCTATGCTCCTCCAGTACTTTGAAATTCTACTATAATTTATAATTCTCATATCCCCTTTTAGTTTGTCATGTTATTTATTTCTAATATATGTTATTATTTCTTTTAAGATAACAACATTTTAACTGATTTTTATTTATATTTATCTAAACATTTAGTTTTAGTCTTCCTCTTCTGTATATTTTTTGGTATTTCAATTTTTCCTGGAGTTAGATTCCTGTATTGTGAAGCTCCTGCTTTAGTTTTTTCAGCAGTGATCTGGTAATGTTAAACTCTTTTTGCTGAGAATAAACTGCTTATTCTACAATGACAATTTAAGTGGAACACTGGTTACATTTACATGTTTGTTTTTTATATTTTCAAGTTCTGTACAACATAACCAGCTGTGGATTCTGTTGTTTCCGTTTGTTTGCTAGTTTTTATTATTTTGCTCAAAAGTTATTTATCCTTTAACATAGGAGTAAAGACTTATCTATAACATTCCATTTATACAGCAATTCTGGAAATTTCTCATATACTATCTAGTGTATTTAGTCTAATAGCCTATAAAATTGCAATTATTGCTATCATAGTAAGTATATATTAGACCTTCACAATGTAGTCCATCTTTTTATTAATATTTTTCCACATTTTATTTCTTTCACTTTGCAGCAATTTGATTAAGGGCCTCAGCTCTATTTTCTAGGTCACTATTTCTTTGGTGGTTAATCAATCTAATTTTAGTTCTGAAGACTAAGTTATCCCCGCCCTGAAGTTCTATATGTTTTTCCTTTTCAAGTCTGGCAGGTAGTCTTAACCAAACTTGGTATTTCTGGTTAGCCTCTATCACTTTCCATACTGTCTATCTTCATTATAATTTAGAACATTTTCATTTTAAATGTTACCTTCCATCTCTCTCCCTCCTTACCCTTTAAAGTCAATTTTAGAACTATCATTAGTCTTTACAAAAAAACATCTTTTGGTTTGATAGCACTTTACATTGTAACTTTGTTGTACATATTTCTATGCTTACATAGATTGTTTCATCCTCTATTCTTCAGAACTTCTTAACATAAATGTATGTCTTGTTAATTCTCAATATTCTTCTTTCAATATACGCATTTCAGGTAATTGCAAGCTCTCTAATTTCTATTTTAGTGGTATTTTACTCATTTTTATATGTACCCTTTTCCATGTCAAGTAATATATATTTCATTTTTGTTATGACTTCTTTGTTAACAGGAGTTTTGTGATGTCTTTTTTAAGTGGTTTAAAAAATCATTTTTTTCTTATTTCAAGCTTAGACAATTGTATTTTGATAAGCCACTCTAGATACTAATTCCGTGAAATTTGTTGGTATTTTATGGTCAGAATTTTTTTTTTTTTTTTTTTTTTTTTTTTTTGAGACAAAATTTCTCTCTGTCGCTCAGGCTGGAGCGATCTCAGCTCACTGCAACTTCCACCTCCCAGGTTCAAAAGATTCTCCTGCTTCAGTCTCCTGGGTAGCTGGGATAACAGGTGCCCACCACCACACTGGGCTAATTTTTTGTATTTGTAGTAGAGATGGGTCTTCACCATGTTGGCCAGGCTGGTCTCAAATGCCTGGCCTCAAATGATCTGCCCACCTAAGCCTCCCAAAGTGCTGGGATTACTAGAGCGAGCACCGTGCCTGGCCTCAATATTTGTTGGTCAGGTTTTCAAAATAAATCCCCCAAGATGACTTGACATCACCTGCTGTTATGTGTAACCAGATGCAATTTGATATACAATTTGATAACGATTGCAAAAATAGCAAAAAATGTATAACCTGCTTTTATCAAATTGATTAGCTCAATAGTGTTAACTAATGTTGTTCAAAGTTTAATACATCATTGTTTTTGTTTTGTTTTATTACCTGTCAATTGCTAAGAAGTATGTTAAATCTACTCTTTATGAAAATACATTGTATTTTCTATCCTATTTTCTAAGAGACTTTTATTTTAGCTTGAATTACTAGGTAGATATAGGTACATTTTTTATACATTCCTAGTAAATTGAAATTTTAATTGTTTCTTCGTGGCACTCTCTCTACTCACATAGTAATACTCTTTTTAAAAAGCTCTTGCTGATATATAAAACAACACAGAAAATTGCACAAGTCAAAAATAAAGAGTTCAATAAATCTCTACAAAGTAAATGTATGATTGTAACCAACACCTAAATGAAAAAGTAGAAAAATACTAGAGTCCCAGAGAACCCCTAGTGTACCAGCCATCAGACGAGACCATCCTGGCTAATACGGTGAAACCCCGTCTCTACTAAAGAATACAAAAAACTAGCCGGGCGACGAGGCGGGCGCCTGTAGTCCCAGCTACTTGGGAGGCGGAGGCAGGAGAATGGCGTAAATCTGGAGGTGGAGCTTGCAGTGAGCTGAGATCTGGCCACCGCACTCCAGCCTGGGCGACAGAGCCAGACTCCGTCTCGGAAAAAAAAAAAAAAAAACTGTGAAGAGTTTTAGATTTTACCTTTTTCGTAAGTTGACAAGTAAACATTTTTTCATGTTACTTGTGCTTTAAGATATGTATTAATATCACATTCTAATTTAAATCTTCATTCTACAAGCAGCTATTGACACTGAGCACTTTTTCGTCTATTAGTAGTTTCGTCTATTAGTAGTGGTGCAAAATTATCCCTAGTTCTTTTACTTTTAAAGCTTTTCACATATCTTGTGCGAATGCCCTGGATTTATGGATCAGCTTAGGCACCACTGACATTTTTATAATATTGACTATTTGCAATCCATAGGTATAATAATTCATTACTTTTTCCATTAATTTTTTTAACTTCCATTAATTTTTTATCTTCCATTATTTTTTAATCTTTATATTATTTTCATTAATAATTTCTAATATTTTGTATAGGTCTTATGAATTTTATTTATTTAATTTATTTTAAGTATTCGATGCTTTGATGTTATTAAAATGTATTGACATTAAATAGTAGTTTATTTTATTTGTTAATGGTATGGAAAACACAATAAATTGTATAGGTAACCTTGAATCCATCAACCTTCCTAAAAGTACTTATCTATTCAAATAAGTCATTTGTAGATTAATTGGAATTTTACATACACAAGTATGTCATCTATAAAAGTTTTTTCTGTCAAATCTTACGTGTTTTGCTTCTTTTCCTTCCTTATTTTACTACCTAGAACCTCAGTATACTATTGAATAGAAGTAGAAATACCACTTGTCAAGTTCACATCTAGTTCTTAATGGTAAACATATTAAAGAATTAGTAACATATTAATAAATCCTACAAATTATACTGTTCTCCCCAAAATTTTTGTAGACAATGTATTAGGTTAAGAGAATGATTTATTTCCAGTATACTAGTAATAATGACATTGACCGGGTTCTTAAATTTTAGCAAATAATAATTCTGCATGTCTTTTGTTATGGTAAATTAGGTTGATCGACTTTCCAAAGTTTACAGAACCTTGAGTTTCTTGAATAAATCCAAATTTTGTCCTGATGTTTAATCTTTGTTTTAATTCACAATTCTAATATTTTTTACAGATTTTTGCTTTTTGAAGGATTGCCTTGCAATTTTTTTTTTCTTCCTTATAATGTTCCTGTCAAGTTTTGGCTGCAATGTTATGTTGGCTTTACAAAACAAGTTGCAAAATTATCCCTACTGTTCTATTTTCTGGAAAGTGTTTATGACAATTACTTTTTAAATGCTTGGAAAAAATACACTTTGTTCTTTTCTCATTTCATTTTCCATATTCCTGTTTTTCTCAGAGATTATGTTTATGAAATCAAATTACTCCATTTAGTATTCATTTTTAAACAAATCTGGCTATACATTGTCTGTTTTCAGTTGTCCAAAATTATTTGCTGTTATTTATAAAGGCTAAGTTTTGCTTGGGTATAAACTTATTTCAAGACATTAAAAAGATCATCCCATTGAAGTCTGGCTTCTATGCTTATTTTGAAAACCCATTGCAAGTGCTACTGTTGTTCTGTTGTTCTGTTGTTCATTTAATGGCAATGTGCCATTTCTTTCCCTGTGGATAATTTTAATATTCGCTCTTATCTTTGCTTTTGATCTATTTTACTATAATAAGGCTGGGTTTGGTTGTATTTAAACCTACTCTTCTTAGGGGTTGCTTATCATCCTGAATATGTGGCTTGACTTTTTCTCATAAGTTTGTGATGATTATTTTCTTGAGTATTGTTCCTTTCCCACAGTCTATTCTCTTTTCCTACAATTCCACTAATACCAACATGAGAACATTTGAGCATGCTCCAAATTGGTTTCTTTTTCATTTATTTCTCTCAGTATTTGAGGTTCTGCATTTTCTAATTTCTTATCTTCCTCTATCTGATTGCATGTCCAATTTCTACTATTTAATTGAACTCATCCATTAAGTTCTAAGTATTAGCTAGTATGTTTTAAGTGTCTTTTAATATATTCATATTCTCTTGTGAAAATCCCAGTAGTGCCAACTATTTTTAAATTATTTTTAAAGACTTTCATCAGATTTACATGAATTCCATATACTTTTCTTGTATTTGCTAGCCATCTGGATCGTTCCTAACACTTTATATTATGATTTTTTCTGCATTTTATTTGTAATATGTTAGATATGAGATATATGTTCTTGCTTAGGTAAATATCTAATATTTCTTTTTTTTTAAATTTTGCCCTCAGAGTTGTGTACATAAAAATAATGGAAGTTCTAGACAATTGTTTCTTTTCTCCATAAAGGGCCTATTTTCTTCACTTCCATCTGCAATTGAGCTAGGTTGGGGATGTTTTGACATTTGAATAGACTAAAGTGATCTCTGCTTTGCTTCTGCTTCTCAAGCAAGCATCTGAAAAACACAGGAAAATCCAATTTTGCCATAAAAATATTCCACCTTAGCTCTTAAACATTCAGCCCCATTCAGGTTCAAATCTTACAAGTATCTTAAGGGGGAAAGTCATGAGTCTGCCGCAGGTATTAAAAATGTTTATTACATAAACAATAAAAGTTTTTACTTGTGTGTGTACATGTTACAATTGCTGACACTAGCCTATGCTCTGCGCTTATACTGCATCCTTTTCTCACACTTTCAGCAATATATAGCTAAATTACACTAGTTCTGAGAAAAGAGAGACTCTGTGAAAAATTATGTCCTAAAAAATTAAGAAATGTTGTTTATGAACAGCAGCCTTCTACCTAGAAATAGAAAATTAAATTAAAATCTTGGTTTTAAAATAATATGTGTGAAAATTCTATATTTCTGTCTTCCTTAGCCCAACATCAGATACTCTGACCCCCCGAATGTACCCTACATTTTGCGCTGTAATGTTGCACTTACGAATAAGTCTAAGAATATGTATACTCTCAAATTTCCTAGCTAATTTGATGAAACTTATTTCAACATAATTTTTCAAACAAAGTGTTATTTTTAAAGGGACATTATTATTTGCCTCCCTAGAGTAAGCAACATTTTAATAGTTTGGTATTATATCTATAATGTTTAATCCTAACATGTTAGATGAAAGATACAACTTGTTAATATAAACTACAAACTCAGTGGTGGATTTGAATGTGAATTCAATATCTGATTTTATACTCAAAATCATTGTGAAACGCTGCTTTGGTTTAAAATCCTACTGCATTTTTATTACCCCCTTTCTCATTCTCAGTATGGAACCTGATGTTGTATCATCTTACTGTTTTAGTGTTGAGCCGTATGAAAAAGTTTCTATAATGATATACCTGAGTATAGAACACAAGGTGATGGTCTGAGATGCAGGCTTATTTCTTATAAATTTTCCTCTAGATAACTAAGAATTAGGTCTAGCCAACCTGAACACAGTGCCTATTGCCTGAGAAGTGGTCCTAATTTAACTTTGAAGACAAAGACATCTAGATTTAAAACATATTTCAAAATAAATGAGGAAACTATGTAAATAATCTTTCTGAAATTATACTTTTTTGCTCTTTGATTTTCTGAGCCAAATTATAGATTGAGTTTATTTATACGAATATCTACAAAACATACACATCTAGGCACATTAATGTTATTGTGCCTATGTGTGTAACTTATATTTAACTGTCAGTTTTATATAATCATTTTCTCAGAAGTATTTCTGAGAAATATTTCTGAAAAGTATTTCTCAGGTAAGTGTAGACAATTAATTACCTCAGTACTACTAATCATTCTAAAGATTAGAAGGTTACAAAGGAATTTCAGAAAATATGTACAACTTAACCTCAAAGTACTTGTAATGTTGCTAATATTGTTTATCTCAGAAAATATTACATCTCAAAAATTAAACAAAGTTTAAAAGTTTAATTAGAACAATATCTTTGGTCCACATGGTTTTTCTTTTTTTTTTTCTTAAGACAGAGTCTCTCTCTATCGCCCAAACTGGAGTTCAGTGGTGCGATCTGAACTCATTGCAACCTCCTCCTCCCGTGTTCAAGGGATTCTCCTGCCGCAGCCTGCCGGGTAGCTGGGACTACAGGCACGTGCCACCACGCCCGGCTAATTTTTTGGTAATTTTAGTAGAGATGGGATTTCACCGTGTTAACCAGGATGGTCTTGATCTCCTGATCTCGTGATCCACCTGCCTTGGCTTCCCAAAGTGCTGGGATTACGGGCGTGAGCCACGGTGCACGGCGGACACTTCCGTTCTTTAGTAATAATAAAGGATATGTGAACACATACAAATACTGACTTTGACTTATTAAGTAATACACCTAATGTATTCCATGTATTTTATAAACATATTAAGAATTAAACAAAAAAAGTAAGGTATTCTTTTACCTGCATGTTTATAGTTTAAAGATTTTGTATATATCATTTCATTTCAATACTATTAATATTTGCTAAATACAAATTTCTCTAATACACAAGTACTGTTAGTAGAGTTTTAGTTACCAGAGAAATGAGAAAATTAAACTATTTACATTATGTAACAATTAAATTTAGAACAACCAGTTCATTATTACATCTAGCTGAATTTATATTTGGAATAAACCATCAACGGAATCTTTAAATAATAATAAAAATGAGGTGGATCTGATTAGGTGACAGCCCAGTAGAGAAATAATAAAATTATCTGTTACATGCTTGAAAAAATCAAATCTTAAGCACCTTTCTCATTTTGTGGCTAAACCTATGCATATGTTTATAGAGAAAAAATGTATTATTTTGATTAATTCTTAAAATACAGAATATGATTCTGTAAGTTCTTTTAAAAATGTTTAACCATACTAGAAATGCATAATATATTTTCATTCAAAATAATTCAAACTCTCATTCAAAATGTATTATTTACATCCCAGCATTCTTTAAAAACTAAAGTAATTATCGATGTTCTGTGTATTTTTACAAAAAATACCTGAAAAAAAGTATTTAACATAAATTGCAATATAACATACCTATAATTCTGCAAGACTTCTCTTTACACTAATTGGTTATTTGTTAATTTCTCTAGTTAGTTTATTATCTTATCTCTTACATATTAGTCCATAGTATGTCTGTACTGTGATCATCATTGTTATTTTCCACTCTCCAGATATTTAGGGAGGCTCTACTTTTTTGTTATTATAAATAATCTTAAATTAACATCCTAGAATATACACTTCTGTGGTAATACAATTACACTTACCTAGAACAGATTCTAAAACATTAATATATCAATGTATTTATTTATTTTAATGTGTATTGGTAGGTTTCCCTTCAAACTAAATGCTCCAGTGCAAAGCATTACCTAAGAAATTATCTCACACGAGTCAGAATGGCTATTATTAAAAAGTCAAAAAATAACAGATGCTGGCAAGGTTGTAGAGGAAAAGGAACACTTTTACGCTGCTGGTGAGAGTGTAAATTAATTCAACCATTGTGGAAGACAATGTGGTAATTCTCCAAAGGCCTAGAAACAAAAATACCATTTGACACAGCAATCCCATTACTGGATATATATCCAAGGGAATGTAAATCATTGTATTATAAAGACACATGGATGCATATATTCATTGCAGCACTGTTTCAATAGAAAAGACATAGAATCAACACAAATGCCCATCAGTGATAGACTGGATAAAGAAAATGTGCTACATATACACCACGGAATACTATGCAACAATAAAAATGTATGATATGATATTGTTTACAGGAACATGGATGGAGCTGGAGGTCATTATCCTTAGCAAACTTGCACAGGAACACAAATCCAAATACTGCATATTCTCACTTATAAGGGAGCTAAATAATGAGAATACCTGGGCATACTGAGGGAAACAACACACATTGGGGTTTATTGGAGGGTGGAAGGTGGAGGGTGGGAGAAGGGAGAGGATATGAAAAAATAATGAGTACTAGGCTTCAAACCTGTGTGACGAGATAATCTGTACAACAAACCCCCATGACACTAGTTTGTGTGTAAAAAAAACCCTGCATATGTAACCCTGGACTTCAAAGTTAAATTTAAAAAATGACATTAAAAAAAAAAAATTTACCAGTGTGCAAAACCACATTTGAATGGTCCCTGTCCTAAAATAATATTCTAATGCTTCGATAAGCCAGTGAGTCCGAATCATTAATGAACAGGTAGTAATGATAGTAACCAGAGATTATGTATTAAAATGTTCTTTTTTTAGAGACTATGTATCGTTTTCAAAATACCTGAAGAAAAATAGTAAAGATATATACTGTTTAAACACAGATTCAATCTCTCCTAATAAAACATAAAAATAAAGAAATAGATTTGACTGTTTCCAAAGAACTTAACAGCATTTTACATGTAGTATTTTTTCACACATAAAACTATCTTGCATCTAACAAGGTAAATTTTACAGTTAGTGGCATCTAATAAAAAATCACCTCATAATAAAAGTGAATCAATAAAACTATTTGAAGAAATTGTTTAGATGAAAGCATTCCGAGACATTAAAATATATGACTGTATTATATATATTCAGAAACTAGATGAATCATTGAACTTATTAAATAGAAGCATAGAAGATATAAAATAAAAATATGAAGAATAAAGTTACAGTGCCTGAAAAAAATCCACCTGGTGGGATTTATGGAAGAGTAGACATTTTAGAAAAATAAGTAAGTAAACTTGAGGACATAGAAATAGAAACAATGCAAATAAAAGGAATAAAACAATTAAAAATAGCAAAGCATCAGTGAACTGCAGGATAATTGCAACCAGTCAATATCACATTGTTTTCCCAAAAAAATGAGTAGAGAAAGGTAAGAAGAGATATTGAAGATATAATAACCAACATTTCTCAAATTTGATAACTGTAAACTCATGTTTTCAAGTAGCTCCCCAATACCCCAGAATCCTCCATTCAAAAAAAAATGGATAAAATGATACTATGTCACATCATGATCAAATTGCTTTCAATAAACCATGAAAACAGAAAATTTAAAATTAAAAGAGAAAATAACACATTATACATTCAGGAAGCAGATTTCTCATTAGAAATAGCACAAGTTGTAACACAATTGAGCAATATCTTAAAACACTGAAAAAAAAAAACCTAACCCAGAAAATATTTTCAAACATAAAGTTAAAACACATGTTTTCAGAAATGCAAAATTTGAAATCATTCATTGCTAGTAGATCTCCACTGAAAAAATAACAAAGAATTGGTAAAAAAAAAAAAAAAAATAGAAATAATGAATAAGACCTGCTACTGGATAGCATAACTGGGTAAATATAGTTGATAATTACTTAATTGCACATTTTAAAATAACTTTAAAAAGGGTAATTGAATTGTATGTAACTCAAAGGACAAATACTTGAGGGGATAGATACCCTATTCTCTATGATGTGTTTATTTCACATTACATGCCTGTATCAAAATATCTCATGTACCCCATAAATATATGCACCTACTACGTGACTGCAAAAGTTAAAACTAGAAAAATAAAAATAAAAAATAAATAAACTCTTGCAAACAAAAGAAAAACACCAGATGGAAACCTGTATCTAAAATAAGGAGTGACAAATTCTTGAAATGGTAAACATCATACAAAGTATGAAGATTTGTTTTCTTAATTCTTATTTTCTTATTTTTTTAATACCAGCTTTTTAAAGCAAAACAATATATGGCAAGGCATTTTTTCATATTATTTAAACTGGTTTAAAAGTAATAACAAAGGTGTGGAGGAAAAACAACTGAGCACAGTTGTATGTATAGGGCGTGTTGTAAGGTTCTCACACAAAATCTCTCTTCTTGTTTCATCTTTTCTTTCCTGTTTGGACTCTAAATTTTGAAATGCATATGTAATATATGTACAAAGAAGGCATTAATTACCTACTTTATGAAGTATTTCATATACAGAAAATTTATATAACATAAAAGATTCACTCGTAACAGTATACATCTGAATAAAATTTCTGTTAAGTTTATAAAGAAAATTCTAGGCCAACATCCTAATACAGTTTTGTTTTAAGGATTAACTGAAAGAGAAGCTTATCCTAATTTAGGATAGAGAAAATTCATATTTTCTATATGAATAAGAATAGACCATTAGAAAAATAAAATTCAAGTTACATATAAGTGGTTTCAAGGACAACTGCTACCATGGGCTGAAAATCTTATTACTTATACCACATAAAAAGGTTTTAATGAAAAACAGTAACCTATCATCATGCCAAAATTGATATCAAAATTTGCATAATCAAATTCCTCAAAATCAAGGCAGAATATCTATGAAAAATAGAAAATGTTTGCCATACTTATTCATTCAGATTTCCTTTGATTTTAATTCTAATCATTTATCTGGTAATGATAGTCCATTTGATGTCTAAAATCCATGGGTAAAAGTAAGAAAATTTTAAACTGAGAAAATGGCATAAACTAAAACCTTATGGTGTAATGCAAAGTTAAGTGGATTTGAAGCTAGACCGACTTCGGTTCAGATCTTAACTTTTTAAAATCATAGTCATCACGTCTAGATAAGTCCCAAAACCATTTTGACTTTAAAAGTTCCTAACTAAAAATTGACATATAAATTTAGTTTGATTACTACATTAATGAATATATGTGAGATATCTAATACATAACCTTCCTTGTAAATAAATCAATCTGTATTTATTTTCAATTTACTACAGAGTTTCAAAGCATCTTTGAAATAAAAATAAATATTGTTATTGCTATATGAAGTAGAGAATAGTGAGTTAGTGAATATAAAATTAAACAAGGAGCATGATAAGAAATTAAATAAGTAGCATCTCTTTTATTGCTTTTGCAATTTTTTATAAGGATGTACACTTAGAGAGACTCAAGTTCAACAATTTTGAAAAGCAGAGAAAGTTCAAGATTTTTATTATAATGTGGGGAAGGCAAAGTTAACATTGATAAATATAGAATTTTAAAAATTATTTTCTATAGTGTTATGTCCACAAATAGTATTTTAAAATGATTTTGTAAATAAGCAAGCATTGTCTTTTGTGTAACTTTCAGCTAACTATAAAACATGGTTACCTACTGACTTTGACTTCCAGAAAAGGCAAATATGGAAAACAGACTTGATTTATTGTAAGAAGAATTAAATTTGAAGTGAGGGTTTTGAATAATAGCTACAGCTGAAATATTACTATAGGATAGTACTTACATGAGTACAGATGGGTAAAACTTTTTCCGTGGGGATCCTAACTACTTAGCCGGAATGTTAAAACACATGGTTCATGGAAAACCTGGAATAGTTGCCTTGTCTTACTAGATTCAGTTTTTCTAAGAGACTCTCCCTGTTCACTTGGACTGTGAGATGAAGAGGGAGAAAGTAGTTAGTAAGGAAGGTCAGTTATCTAAAGATTCACTTGATTATGTACATAATTATCAGAAAAAAATTATCAGAATCATAAATTGTCTACCTGAAGTTTTGCCTGTAATTCTAAGGTTGAATTTCTAAATTCTGTAGCTACCCTTTCTACTTGGAAAGATTAAAGAAGCTGTATATTGGAGAATTTTCACATTTCCTGATTTATCACAACTTATTTATAAAATTTGTGAATCTCTTAAACTCAAATATGTGACCATAATGCTAGTACATTGCAATTTTAAACTTACAGTAAAATGTAAGTTATCCTTATTTTTCAATTTTAATTGTAGAAATATATTAGGTGTAAAGGTCACTAGAACAGAATACAACAACTCTGAAAATCAAAAGCATATTGATTTATTGAAAAAAATTAAGAGTCGTTAAAATGGGGGAGAAGGCGGTTAATCATCCAATAACTAGATACTGAGCCAATGATTACAAAACTTATTTTAATATTTGGAAAGCATGCATTATTTAATTTGACGCCATAAATCAAAATGGTTTTATTATAGAATAAATAATCAAAATGAAAAATAAGAAAAGTAAGAGAATAATATACTTCAATAATTTTATATTCTCAGAATGGCAAGGTAATTCTAAAATTCTAAAAATTGGTAAAAGTGAATATTACTAATAATATTATTAAGTTTGGCTCTGCAGGTTGCTCGTAGAATGCAGGCGAATACTACTCCCCGCTATACTTGTAGTAGACCGGTATAGTATATAAAGAATTTAAGTAAAATATGAAAAAACTATAAACCAAATTAAAGCAGAACACCTCCTTGAGAAATATTCAACATTATAAACAAGAAAAATTAGAGTAAGGAGATCTTCTGAATTATTCAAGCCCAATGTAGTTTTATTCTATAATATCTATAAACTATCAATCAGCCAGAATGCCACTTCAAATAAACACTGTAGTGAGAGCCAGATTTGCTGGTTATAGGATGCTAATGCCCTCATTATTTTTGCCATTAGTGATGTGTCTTAAGCGTCAGTCACTTAATAGCTATGTTCTTAATTTGTTCTTAATTTCATTATTTGTAAAATGAAATTTTAGACTGAATAATTGACAACTTTTTTTTTTTTTTTTTTTTTTTTGAGGCGGAGTCTCCCTCTGTTGCCCAGGCAGGAGTGCAGCGGGGCAATCTCCGCTCACTGCAAGCTCTGCCTCCTGAGTTCAGGCCATTGTCCTGCCTCAGCCTCTGGAGAAGCTGGGACTACAGGCGCCCTGCTAATTTTCTGTATTTTTAGTAGAGACGGGGTTTCACCGTGTTAGCCAGGACGGTCTTGATCTCCTGACCTCGTTATCCACCCACCTCGGCCTCCCAAAGTGCTGGGATTACAGGCGTGAGTCACTGTGCCAGGCAGACAGTCTTTTTCTTGTGATAACACTATATAATTCATAGTAGTGGATAACTCCATAGCTGTTAAAATAGAAGCCATGCTTCTCACCCTTAGGACTTTACGTTTCAGCTGAGGTTATATAATAATATATGTGCACACTATTACTGCTAGTTGTAAATAAATTCCAAATATGTGTAATTGTTAACATCTGCTCTAAGAATTCAGAAAGAATAAATATATTGGCTTTGTTATTTGTTTAAGAAGATCAGGAAAGGATTTACAAAAGTTCCGATAAGTTAGGAAGGCATTTCAGGGTATTGCATAACCCAAGAGATCTTGAGGAGGCAAGCTGAGTCGTGTTCCAGGACACAGAATGGATGTGGTTGACTGAGGGTGGCCTCAGATCTCCTTCCCAATCCTGAAGTCACATTGTTTATAGCTATAACATACTAGCATTACTCGGAAAAAATAGCTTAGTTACCATGGAAAAAGATGAGGTAGAAAGCAACTCATATTCTAAGGAATCAAGACATTGCTGGTCGTTAATACACTGTCATTTAAATGCCTTTGACATATCAAAATGTTAACCTGTGTGTGTGTGTGTGTGTGTGTGTGTGTGTGTGTGTGTGTGTGTGTGTATTATATATAGTATATATGAAAAAAGATGAGGTAGAAACCAACTCATATTCTAAGGTATCATGACATGGCTGGTTGTCAATACACTTTCGTTAAATGTCTTTAAATATCAAAATTTTAACCTGTGTGTATATATATGCATGGCTAATATGTGAAAACTGTTGAGAGCAAATTCTAATGTTTTTGAGAAATACAAACAAGATCACATTAATTATACTATATTTCATAGGTTTCTTCACCTGTCTTATTCAATTAGTAAAATGATTTTGCTTTTTAATCTATCTCTGATGTCATGGAGCTCAATAATCTCATGTAGACTCATATGGCTTCAAAATACAGAGTCAAGTCAAACAGTAATATTCTGTTCTGTCTCTACTTAAAAAAACAAGAGATATGACAAAAATAAAATAATGTATCATAGGTAAATATGTTTTTTTTTTTTTTTTTTTTTTTTTTTTTGAGACGGGAGTCTCGCTCTGTCGCCCCAGGCTGGAGTGCAGTGGCCTGGATCCTCAGCTCACTGCAAGTCCGCTCCTCCCGGTTACGCCATCTCTAACTGCCTCCGCCTCCGAGTAGCCTGGGAACTACAGGCGACCGCCACCTGTCTCGCGGCTGGCTAGTTTTTGTATTTTTTAGTAGAGAGGGGTTTCACCCTGTTAGCCAGATGGTCTCCGATTCTCCTGACCTCGTGATCCGCCCTCTCTCTGTATCGGCCGGCCTCCCAAAGTGCTGGGATCACAGGCTTGAGCCACCGTGCCCGGCTGGTAAATATGTTTTTAATTAAAATCATTTGGAATATTACATATTTTTATTTTAAGGTTTTATTACAAGTACAGATAAAATGTTACCATTTAAAACAAAGAAAACCAAGATTTTCTCTCAAATATTGAAATTTTGAAAGTAATTGATAAAAGATTATAAATGCTAATTTTTATTTAAAGTAACTGGAATTGCAAATAATATTAGTTATATTTAATTCTCTTTACATATCTGAAAAGAAAAATTTGGTACTAAAGAATGTCAAACAATTGAATTGTATCCTTTTATGTTTCAATAAGATAAAACTCAAGAGTACTTGCCATGGTCTTCTAATTGCATTTCAGTTTATATATAGGGTGTGTTTTAGTCTATTCTCATACTGCTAATAAAGACATATCTGAGACTGGGTAATTTAGAAAGGAAAGAAGTTTAATGGACCCACAGTTCAGCATGGCTGGGGAGGCCTCACAATCATGGTGGAAGAGAAACAAAAAGCAAAGGCACATTTTGCATGGTGGCAGGCAAGAGAGCTTGTGTAGGAGAACTCCACTTTATAAAACTCTCAGATCTCATGAGACTTATTTACTATCACAAGCACAGCACAGGAACGACGTGCTCGCATGGTTCAATTACTGCCCACCAGTTTCCGCCCATGACACATGGGAATTATGGGAGTTATAATTCAAGATGAGATTTGGGTGGGGACACAGCCAAACAATATGAGGGTGGCAGTAAAACATGGAAAAAATGATATTACTTTTCCATATAAAATAATACCAATAAGCTATTATGTGTTTGCCTATGTTTTCAGATTGAATGTCATGTAATACCAAACATAGTGCCCGAAAATATGATCATTAGTTGAGAGCTGATTAAGGAAAACATATGCAACATTAGTGCTCATATAACTTTTATAAAATTATACAGAAGACATTATGATGATTACCAACAGTGAGGTTTCATCTTCCTGCTTGGATTTGTGTATACGTGTGGCTCTGATTATCTAAAAATGTATACAGTTAATGCAAGGGTTATGCTTGATATAATGGAAAACGTGACTTTCTCTTTTAAATGCATCTGTCTCATTTTTTAGACTTGAAAATATGTATAAATCTTGGCTTTAATTTTAGAAATTTCAACAAAATTTGCATCACAAATATAGAGAAAACTAAAATACTGTGCAGTTAATTCTAAATATGTGAGATCATGGAGTAGTTGAAAATATGTTGGTCTTCCAAAAGGTCAGAACAAAAGTTATATATCATCTAAATATTTTATCTGGGATCTTTTAATGTTTCATCCTTTCAAAAAATGCATGACTATTGTTTAACAAAAGTAAAAGTACCTTCCATACATCGGATTTCTAATCTGGTTCTAAATGAAAATAAATTTTAACCTGGGCATTTAAAAAAAATGTTACTTCCACCAAAACTGCTAGCTTCCTCCAGTTTATCAAGTTTTCCATTCACATGTCTCTTATATCTCTTACAATTCTGGGATTGAAGATTTTAACAAGGTTGATTGTTTTCCCTTCCCACTGATGATGTTACATGATTAGTACCATTAATGGCACCTTCAATTTAATGCTAACATGAATAGACTGTATCTGTAATTTTTCGTATAATAATTTATATGTTATCAAATTAAAAATGGATAATCAAGAAAGTATGTCAATTTTTTCAAAGATGAAAACTAGTTTATGAAATTATAGTTAAAATGAAAACACATTCAAAGGTTGAATGAAGTATGATCAGATCCTAGGTTGAGAAATGTAGCTTATTTAACATGCCAAGTAATCAACATTTTTATGTTTTTAAGGCAGTTACCTATGTTTCCACATTTTATACTCTTAAATAGTGAAACAGAATAAATTTAAAAGTAGTAATTGTTTTCCTTTACTTTTGAAAGTGATTATTCACACTGATTTGCCTACACTTTGGCTCCTTAGGTTGGAACTGGGTCTAAAAAGAAAAAAAAAAGCCAGGAGTATGGCAATTTGAGCAATCTGGCCTAAAATAATGGCAGCTGACACTGAAGAATCAGTTGAGATTCTATTACCTGAAAGCAGACATTGCAGTAATCTGGTCTTTCTTTCGTTCTGGACAACAGCATTTACTCTAGAGACAAATGAAATGCTTTCTACTGCTCTCTTAGAAATGTGCAACAGAGTTCTTTGGATAAATTTCTCTTTAAAGTCTTGAGAACAGCTAACTCCAGCAGTCAATTCCCGGCTAAAGCGGCATGATCTCTGGCAGCATACACATGAGCATGTAAAGATTGTTCTAATAGTTCATGGTATGCAAATATAACTCAACACTCGATAATAGAGAAATTTTAATGTTTTATATTAATTTTAATATTTCAAAAGAAAAAATACCCAATTAAACATAACATGTATCTTATCTTTTTAATATTTGTTGAAAAATTATACTTCATATAGTCTTTAAATTTTAAAAATTTGCCAATAATTTCTTTCTGTGAAAAAAATTTATGTTGGCCAAATTATATTTGTAATAGCCACTATTTGAGAAATTAGTTTTAAAATATAAAAATAAATGCCTTCGGGAGATTCAACATGTAATTATAGTCCCACTACTTGTTATGTCCTACTTAATGTGCAAATAAAATTTTCTATATGTTAGGAAACTAACTTTAATATTTTCTACCCAAAATCCTCCAAAGTTTCCCCTTTTTTCTTGGAAATCCAGGTTCAGAAGAATGGAGATAGGAGTGATGAAAAGACATATAATTTTATGGAATAAGAAAAAAGAGGTAAGGATAGGTTGTTTGATATTAACATTCTATGCTCGATTATAAGATTTAAAAACCTGAAAAATCAGGGGAAACAACACAAAACCCTCATATCTTAAGCCACATGCTATCAAAACACAAAAATGCTCAGTGTCCAAGCCTTAAAAATAGAATCGCACCATGGAAATTTTAAAGTTAAAAATAATATGCCTCTTAAATTGAGGTCAACTTATAACTGACAACTGTTGTTCACACATTATTTCCAAATATATGCATGTTCAACTCACAACAATGTCTGTAAAAAATGTAAAATTAGAAGCAGTAAATAACATACCATGAATTCATAAAGGGGTAATGTTTTGGAAAAGAAAATGCTACCAAAAGTAAAATAAAAGACAGTAGGGGCCTTGTATTTATTATCAACACCTTTTGTACTTCTGGAAAATACCATTTTAAAATGTATACCATAAAAGACACTATTCCCCAGACACTGATAATGGACATTCATACAAACGGCAGAGTGCACTGATTGCTTATCTGTTTATCAGTGTATTTATGGATGCATTTATCTATCTATCTCTTCTTTGGAAAACAGATAAGAAAACAGGATAAACAAGTAATAAACTATGTTAATTTTTTGAAATTTGAACTAATATTCAAAATTAAAAAAGAAAGTTTCCTAGGCAAATGCCAAATTAACTGAATGAAATGTGATCACATACTCATTGGTGATTGAAATTGCCATTGGTTTTTCAATATTGAACACTTGAAAAAATGTTCAAAAAATGCCATCTTTCTTCCAAAGCAAATATTGCACTGAATAATGTTAAATAGGCAAGGGAAACTTTACTTAAGGCTATTGAAACAAACAAGAGAGGCCAGAAGTGAGTCTGAACTCAACTCTGACTCAACAAAAGGCAGTAGAGATTTTAAAGGCTGCTGTGAAAGGGAGATCATTGGCCATCTCTGTTTGCTTATTGGCTTTACCCAATACAAAAGTAAACTTTCTCATTATCTGCATGACAGGAGGTAGTTTTCCAACTTGAATCCAGGTGCCTACTGATATTAGGCCTCTACCCTCCTACAGAAACTGAGATAGAGGCTCTATTATTTTTGTTGTTTAAATTTCCAAGGGTTCTTGAAAAGTACATTCCTAGATTGTGAAACTGGCAAAAAGCTGGGATATTTATATTTCTGAAAGACAGAAAGAATTTACAACGACAAGATTTCTAAAGTAAATCCCCTAAGAAAAGGGTGGTCAGGCACCTAGTGTGAAGAAACTTGTCTGAAGTTTACACACACCAAGGGGATAAGAGTAAGGCCTTCTTGGTCATTTTAAATAAGCTTCAATGTTTATTTTACAACATCTTTTTGTTTAATTAAACTTATCTCAGTACATTTTTTTAAAAGATTTACAAGTTTATAAAGATTTTTTTTTACAGTGTTATGTAAAATTTTATATTTAACTTATTGTGAGAATAATGTAAGCTTTGAATCAATTTAAGGATACTTTAGTCCACCAGAAAAAAAATAAAATAACAGATGAATGTAAATATTTTTCAACATTTAATATGTTTATATAGTATTAATCATTTTAATTTGCTGTTACAACACCACTTGTTTTTTCTTCCTCAAATTCATTAAGCTACCTACCTCCTAAACATAGAGCTGTCCCTAGGATGTGCTAAGCCAGGGAAATTTTTTTCTTTCTTTTTTTTTTTTCTTTTTTTGTGAGACAGAATTTTGCTCTTGTTGCCCAGGCTGGAGTTCAGTGGTGTGATATCAGCTCACTGCAACCTCCACCTCCTAGGTTCAAGTGATTCTCCTGCCTCAGCATCCTGAAAAACTGAGATTACAGGCACAAACCACCACACCCAGCTAATTTTTTGTATTTTTAGTAGAGACGGGGTTTTATCATGTTGGCCAGGCTGGTCGCGAACTCCTGACCTCAAATGATCCACCCGCCTTGGCCTCCGAAAGTGCAGGGATTACAGACGTGAGCCACTGTTCCCAGCCAGAAATATTTTTTATGATACTTTTGTCTATATACATTATTTGAGGTACCTCATGTCAGCTGATCAGCATCATTCTCTTGCTTATTGGCACACATCCTGTGAAAGAAATTCTGTATAGGCCAACAGGAATAACTTCCTCACAAGGTTGCTGTCATCCTGGAACCTAGAGCAGCCGCATACCACTGGGTCTCCCATAGGAGAAAGATCCAGAGCCCCTTATGACATCTAGTTGACCCACGGCCAAGAAGGTCAGTGAGACTTCCAAGAAAAGAGGTTCACAGAGGGGCTCATATCTACCACCACTGGAGAGACCTTGTAGTTCCCCAGGTATCCCCAAGAATTCAGATAACTTTCAGAAAGGACCTCTAAAGCTTGTGGAATTGCAATCTAAAGGTTAGTGTTGTCTCCGTGTGTTGTTTTCACTACCTATAGGCCATTCTCTCCTTTCACCTAGCCAGTGCTCATCAGCCTTAAAATCTCAACTTAAGCTGCACTAGGAAAGATTTCCAGGCCTCCTCTGACTAGACTCAACCATCTATTTTTCATCTATTGTAAAGTCATACCCTTCTCATCATATCATTAAACATAGTTATATTTAAATAACAATCTGGACAATTATTTAATGGCTATCTTGGAAAGACTGTTACCTTAATGAGTTCAATGAGTCTTTCCCACCCCTGCCCCTACCCCATTCTCTATTATATAGCTCAGATCTTGTTAACATGATCCATATTTGATGCACATTGATGAATAAGTACAACTATTTTTGAAATTATTTTATTTTATTTATTAATTTCAACTTTTATTTTATACTCAGGGGTTACATGTTGTAAAATTCTTATGTTTTTCCCACCCCTGTATTGAAAAATACTGCATAATTCCCATGTAGATTCCTATCTTATCTGTATTAATTCAGTTTGGATTGGATGTAAATATTTTGAATTTTCTCCCAGGTTGTAGTCATTATAAGTTTGTTACACTGGATAGCCATTTTACTTGTACTATTCCTTAGTCTTATCAAAATTGGGGTAAACATAATAACTTTCATATTGAAGATGATAATAAAGATAACAAAGTTTTATATATTTTGCCAAGTGAACACACTTTGTAAGTAGCAAAGCCAGACTTCTGCCACAAGCTAACTTACTCCAGAGCTCGTATCTTTACATTATCTTAGTTCATCAAGAATATATTGTTTTTACTTTGCTATGGAGACACAAGAAATTTTCACGGATTACTATATTTAGCACACATTTGCTTAATGCATATGGATTAGCAGGCTCAACACAACATAAACAACAAAAAATAGTACCATGTACCCAGTGGTTAGAAAATTCATTCTGGTGGGGAAGATAAACCAGTAAATAGACTATTATAAAACATTATAAAAGCAACAAGAGAAATATCCAGAGAATGATTTGCAATTACAAGGAGAAGTTACCTAACTTAACCTTACCTTATGAGAAATTAAAGGTAATATGTAATCTATGCCTTGAAAGACGAGCAAGATCTAGACTTGTGGACAAAATTATAGCAGGAAAATGCAGAATGGCAAAATAAAAATGCATATAATTAAAGAAAGAACGGAATACCAGTATGCAAATATGATTATGTGTTCTTCTAATAGAAACAAATGACTGCCATGCTCATAAAAGACCTGATTAATGGAAAGCATGAATGTTAACCTGAACCTTGAAGTTTAAGATGAGTTTACTTAAAAGGATGAGCAGGTATAGAGGGATGTGCTTATAGAGAGCATACAGAAAGTCTATGTAGAAAAGTTTTGACAAAAGTCATCATGGATGAGTTGAATTGCTTCAAAATGCTTTAATGAAAGAAATGCATTAGAAATATTACTTACACTTACACTGTACTAAATAGTTTTGGTGAAATAAATTGGTTAATGATACTGCAAACATTATTAGTTAATTGAACTTGAAAACAAGTAAGGTTGAGACAAACAAATGTTATTCAGTGCAGAGTCTTCAATTCATACACGAATAAATACTGAGAACTATAGCAGCTGACTTGGAGATGTGGAGAGAATAGTCGATGTTAAATTCCAGAGTTAATCAACTGATAGGAATAGAAATATGGAAATCATCTTCTTTCAAATAAATTAAGGTTATAACTTCTCTTTGTATAATTGTTGACAATTTATGTGAAACAATTTATACAATGATTATATCCCGCACATTAAATTTTTGAAATCTTGTATAAAGATTAAATCAAATTGAAATATACATGTATGCATTAGTGTGAAAGAAGTTTTGGAGTTCTATAGAAACTAACTACCAAAAGACATTTCCCATAGTAATTTGGTTCTAAAGTAGAAGATAACTAAGTATTCATAAATCAGGTTCTTCAGATATTAGAAAAAATAAGTTTGAGAAATTATAGTATTTGCTATACAAAAGCAGAAGAACTCCTCATTTGAATCAAAATTAAATTTAGGATAGGTGCAGTGGCTTATGCTTGTAATTCCAGCACTTCGGGGGACAAGGTGGGCGGATCACTTGAGTCCAGGAGTTTGAGAGCAGCCTGGCCAACACTGAGAAACCCCTTTTCTACTAAAAATACAGAAATTAGCTGGGCATGGTAGTTTGTGCCTTTCTCCATTTTATGCTTTTGTTTGTTTTGTCAAAAATCAGTTAGTGGTAAGTATTTGGCTTTATGTCTGAGTTCTCTATTCTGTTCCATTGGTCTATATGCCTATTTTTATAACAGTACCATGCAGTTTTGGTAAACACAACCTGGTAGTATAGTTTGAAGCCGAGAAAAGTATTAGTTCATTCCCACGCTCCCATAAAGATATATCTGAGCCTGGGTAATTTATAAAGAAGAGAGGTTTAATTTATGTGGAGTTCCCTATGATCAGTTGACAGAGGAGGGGAAGAGAGAGAGTTAAGGGGGAAGTGCTTTCAAACAACACACTTTCAGACAACCAAATCTCATGAGAACCTATTCATGAGAACAGTAACAAGTAGAGTCTGCCCACATGATTCAATCACTTCTCACCACGTCCGTCCTCCAACACTGTGAATTACAATTCAACATGAGATTTGGGTGGGAACACAGAGCCAAACCATATTATTTTGTACCTGGACCCTCCAGAATCTCATATCTTCTCACATTTCAAAGCACAATCATGCCTTACCAATAGTCCCCCAAAGTGTTAACTCATTCAAGCATTAATTCAAAAGTCCAAGCCCAAAGTCTCATCTGAGAAAAAGTAAAACCCTCTGTCTATGAACCTGTAAAATAAAAAACAAGTTAGTTACTTCTTAGATACAATGAGAGTAGAGGCCCTATTGGGTAAATAGACCCATTCCAAAAGAGAGAAACCAGCCGAAACAAAGGGGCTACAGGCCTCATGCAAGTCCAAAACCCAGCAGAGCAGCCATTAAATCTTAAAGCTCCAAAGTAAAAACCTTGGATTACATGTCTCACATCCAAGACTCACTGATGCAAGGGGTGAGCTCCCAAGTCCTTGGGCTGCTCTACCTCTGTGGCTCTGCAGGGTATAGCCCCCACAGCTACCTACATGGCCTGGTTTTGAGTGCCTGCAGCTTTTCCTGGGACACGGTGAAAGCTGTCTGTGGATCTACCATCCTGGGGTCTGAAGGATGGTGGCCCTCTTCTCACAGCTTCACTAGACAGGACCCCAACAGGGACTCTGTGTGTGGGCTCCAACCCCACATTTCCCATCTCCACTGACCTAGTAGAAATGGTCCATGAGGGACAACTGTAGCAGACTTCTGTCTGGACCACCAAGCATTTACATACATCTTCTGAAATCTAGACAGATTCTCCTAAACCTCAACTCTTACATTCTGTGCACCTGCAGGCTCAAAGCCATGTGGAAGCTACTAAGGCTTTTGATGGCTTGCACCCTCTGGAACAGTGGCGTAAGATATATCTTGGCCTCTTTTAGCCACAGTTGGAGCTTGAGTACCTGAGATGCAGGGTGCCATGTCCCAAGGCTGCACAGAGCAGCGAAGCCCTGGGCCTGGCCCCCCAAACTAATTTTCCCTCCTAGACCTCAAGGCCTGTGATGGAAGGGGCTGCTGCTAAGGTCTCTTTAATGATCAGGAGGCATTTTTCTCATTGTCTTGGCTATTAACATTCCATTCTTCTTTACTTATGCAAATTTCTACAGCGTTGAATTCCTTTCCAGAGATTGGGATTTTCTTCTCTTCCATATGGTCAGGCTGCAAATTTTCCAAACTGTTGTATTCTACATCCCTTTAAAATATAAGTTCTAGTTTCAGATCATTTCTTTCTTTATGAAAATGAGCATAGGCATTTAGAAGCAGACAGGCTACTTCTTGAATGCTTTGCTGCTTAGAATTTTTTGTTGTTGTTGTTTTGCTATATATCATAAATCATCTCCCTCAAGTTCACAGTTACAGATCTCTAGAGCAGGGGTACCATGCTGCTGTCTCTTTGCTAAAGCATAGCAAGTCTGACCTTTGCTCCAGCTTCTAATAAGTTCTTCATCTTCATCTGAGACTACCTCAGTCTGGAATTCAGTGTCCATATCACTATCAGCATTTTGGTCACAACCATTTAACAAGTCTCTAGGAAATTCCAAACTTTTTCTCATCTTTCTCTTTTCTTTTTATCTCTGTTAGAACTGTTCCAACCTCTGTGTATTACCCAATTCCAAATTCATTTCCACATTTTCAGGTGTCTTTATAGCAATGCCCCTCTTCCTGGTACCAATTTTCTGTATTAGATTGTTCTCACACTGCTATAAAGATATACATGAAACTGAGTAATTTGTGAAGAAAAGAGGTTTAATTGTCTCATGGTTCCAAAAGCGATACAGGAAGCATGGCTGCGGAGGCCTTAGGAAACTTGCAATTGTAGCCAAAGTTGTAGGGGAAGAAAGCACCATTGAAACATGGTGAAGCAGAAGAGAGAGTAAAGCAGGAGGTTTGCGCACTTTCAAAGAACCAGATCTCATAAGAACTATATTACAAGAACTCCAAGGAGGAAGTTTGTCCCCATGATTCAATAACTTCCCACTAGGCCCCACCTCCAACACTGGGAAGTACAATTTGACATGAGATTTAGGTGGGGACAGAGTCAAAGTATTTCAGGAAATGAGATGCCTCAAGATTTATTATTTTTATTTATTTGTGCTTTGGCAATGTGGGATCATTTTTGGTTCCATAAGAATTTTGGGATTTTTTTTCTAGTTCTATGAAGAATGATGTTGGCATTTTGATGAAAATTACATTGAATCTGTAGATTGCTTTCGACAGTATGGTCATTTTCACAATATTGATTCTATCCCTCCATAAGCTTGGAATGTGTTTCCATTTGTATGTGTTACCTATGATTTCATTCATCAGTGTTTTGTAGTTTTCTTTGTAGAGATCTTACACTTTCTTGGTTGGGTATATTCCTAAGTATTTTATTTTTGGCAGCTGTAGTAAAAGTGATTGAGTTATTGAATTTATTCTCAGCTTTGTCGTTATTGGACTATATCAATGCTTCTGATTTGTGTACATTAATTTTGTATACCAAGATTTTAATGAATTTGTTTGTTAGATCTAGAAGCTTTTTGGATGAGTCTTTAGAGTTTTCTCGATATACAGTCATTGGTGAATAGTGACAGGTTGACCTCCACTTTATCAATTTGGATGCCTTTTTTTTTTTCCTCTTGTCTGATTTCTCTGGCTAAGACTTCCAGTACTATGTTGAATAGAAGTGGTAAAAGTGGGAATCCTTGTCTTGTCCCAGTTCTCCGGGGGAATGCTTTCAACTTTTTCTCATTCAGTATAATTTTGGCTGTGGTTTTGTCAGAGATACCTTGAGATATGTCTCTTCTGTGCCAATTTTGTTGAGGGTTTTATTACAAAGAGATGCTGGATTTTGTCAAATGCTTTTTTTGCATCATTTGAGATGATCATGTGATTTTTGTTTTTAATTCTGTTTATGTGATGTATCACATTTATTGTCTTGTGTATATTAAAACATCCCTGCTTCCTTGGTGTGAAACCCACTCTCTCACTGTTATTGTGTTGCTGTTTATCTCATTTTTATCAGATAATCTGAATATTTATTATTTAAAATATTCAGCTTTAAAAACATATATAAGAGTCTGTAAAACCACTAAAAAGAAAATATTGCTAATAGTTTAGTCTGAATGCTGCAGGAATAGTCCAAGCCATTGAAGTGATGAGGGTTTTGACTAGGGTTGTAGCTTCTCAACAAGGAAGTTTTGCTAGGGGCCAAGGGGCTCTGGGAGGTGTAAGAAGGATGGTTGGAGATCATCAGTCTTACATACTTCTACAACCCTTTACTTAGGCTCTATAGTTTATATTTTCTATTCCACATTAATCATCCTCTATTGATAGGCAGAGCTTACAACATAAATTTCTGTCTTCATTTACTCAATACTGTTTTTTAAAAAATAGCAGTTGCTGGACAACAACTGATGGATGTAAATGAGAGAATGACTCTTAAGAAAGGTGGGTACAGGAGACAAAAAAAAAAAAAGAAATATAGTCTCAAAAATATAATTGTAAGGCCAGGCGTGGTGGCTCATGCTTCTAATCCCAGCACTTTGGGAGGCCGAGGCGGGCAGATCACGAGGTCAGGAGATCGAGACCATCCTGGCTAACACAGGGAAACCCCATCTCTACTAAAAATACAAAAAAAAAAATGAGCCTGGCTTGGTGGTGGGAGCCTGTGGTCCCAGCTAATTAGGAGGCTGAGGCAGGAGAATGGCGTGAACTTGCAAGGCGGAGCTTGCAGTGAGCCAAGATTGTGCCAATACACTCCAGCCTGGGTGACAGAGTGAGACCCCATCTCAAAAAAAAAAAAATATATATATATATATATAGTAT
>NW_016803660.1:656206-661366 GCF_001698545.2 Rhinopithecus bieti | reverse complement strand
AATATATATGTATAGAATTATAAAATAAACCTCCAAATTTTGTGAGGTTTCCATGAGATGATTAATGTACTGCCCAGTATATCAATCAGTAGTTTCATGTCTGAAACCAAGCAGAGAAATACAGATGCATTTTGAAATTTAAGAAAATGTAGCATTTTTCACACTTCTGTCAGTTCAGTTTAGATTCATGATGTAGTCTTAAATATGATTTATACTAATTAAAATACAAAGACAAATCAGTGGATGCTTCTTTTTCACAAAACTTTACTGTACTCGCTAATGAAAATTTTACTTGCAAAATGGTGTTAAATTCACCATTCTTTCTTTTTCTGCTCTCTTTCCAATATACAGAGCTAATAACCTTTTCCAAGACTTTCAACTTATTGCTTAGTTTGAAAGTATTTTAACTTCTGTTTGCCACTCTGAAATTGTAATAAATGATCTATGAACTGTCATCTCTTCTGAGAACCAAGTAGTTCATTTGGTTCACGTTTAAATGCTTAGATAGGTACAGTCACATAAGGGAATATAATTTCAGTATAACTATTAAAAATGATAATACAGCTCTTCTATAAATCTCATTACTTCAATAGATACCACGTTAAATTGAAACTCACTGAAATCTATAAGACTAAAACTGAGATAAATTTAAAAGGAAATTAAAACTTTAATGATTTGCAAACTTTTGCTCATTTTCCTTTCAATTGTGAATTTAAACTCTTCTGCCTTAATTTTCTACCTGTGACCTCAACATTGTAGTCTATTAGTAGTAGTAGTAAATTGCTATTCAGCAGCATTGATATAGTGTTAAAATTGACTTAATGAATACAAATAAAACAAACTTGTTTATTTGATTTTATATTGAAATTACAAATCCAAGAATAAATCATTGATCATTGGCTCAAAAGATATTCAAGGTAGATAAAATCTAGTAAAAGGCAACAAATTTGAATATTTTCTTAAAATTGATTTTCTTATTAACAAAGATTACACCTACACTCTTTTGAAGGTAAACTATTTTTTTCAAGTCACAAGGTTATCGATTAATGATAAACTATTAGTTGCTCACCTTAGCAATACTCTTTTCTATGTGTAACTAATAATATTCATTATAGGCATCAAAGATCAATTTTACTAAAAATATTTCTAGCAGTATATAATAGATTGTATATGAATTTTATTAGATATACTATTGGGTCTTGTAATATGGTGCAGGGAAATATAATTCACAGGGGCTAGTCATAGAGGCTATTTACTGAATCTATTGATAATAACTTCCTAGTCAAATGAAAAAGTTAACTGAAATCTAGGAATTATAATTTGTTAAACTCCAAATACTTGACTCTTAGTAATTGTAGGGAATGATTACAGTATCATTTTACATTTCTGTGCTGGGTCATTGCTGTAACAAACTTTATTCTATTTGTCTGTGTCCACAGTATTGCTGCTAAAGTGGGTATTATATTTCCAAAATGCAATGCTCTACTGTCTAATTAAAGATGTTTCCCTAATTCAGGACTTAATCATGAAGTACTTGATGTTTATCCTTTCCTTCATCCTCATTTTTTCCTAAAACATGGGCCTGGCTCTAGAATTTCTCCTATTTATTGTGGTTGTCCAAGTTGATTCTTTCTGAATTTGGGTGAGAAGCAATGTGGACTTTCATTCATTGTTAGTGGGAATGCAAAGTTGAACAACAACTTTGGAAGACTGGCAGTTTCCTTTCTCTCTCTCTCCCCCCCCCCCCCCCACCACCCCCCCCGCCCCCTTGTTTTTTTTTTTTTTTTTTTTTTTTTTTTTTTTTTTTCCCTGGAGTCTTGCACTGCTGTCCAGGCTGGAGTGGAATGTTACGATCTCAGCTTACTGCAAGCTCCCCCTCCTGGGTTCACGCCATTCTCCTGTTTCAGCCTCCTGAGTAGCCGGGACTACAGGCACCTGCCACCATGCCCTGCTAACTTTTTTGTACTTTTAGTAGAGATGGGGTTTCACCGTGTTAGCTAGGATGGTCTTGATCTCCTGACCTCGTGATCCACCTGCCTCAGCCTCCCAAAGTGCTGGATTACAGGCGTGAGCCACCTCGCCCAGCCGACAGTTTCTTACAAAGCTGAACACAAGCTTTCAATACAGGATTCACATTTCTAGGTATTTACACAAATAAGTTGAAAATTAGTATCTGTACAAAAACCTGCAAGAGAATGTTTATAGCAGTCATATTCATAATTGCCAAAACAGAAAGTAACCAAAATATTCTTCATAGGGAGTAGATAAACATTTCCAAAATGGAGTATTGTTCACAGTTAAACAGAAATAAACTATCAGACCATGAGAAGAAATGGAGGAACCTTAAGTATACGTTGCTAAGTGAAAGAAGCCAGTCTAAAAAGGCTCCATACTCTATGATTAAAGCTATATGACATCCTTAAAAAGGATAACACTATAGAGAAAGTACAATATATATCAATGGTTACCAGGGTTTAAGGGGTAGGAGAGAGCAATATGTAGGGAGAGCACAGGTTTTTTTAGGGCAGTGAAACTCGTCAGTATGATACTGTTACGGACTTTTCATGACATTATACATTTGTCAAAACCCATAGAATTGTACAGCATAGAGAATAAACCCTAATGTAAGGTATGGACTTTATTTAATGTTAATGTATTAATAGTGGTACAAATTATCACACTAATGTATCACACTAACACAAAATGTTAATAATAATGGTAACTGTGTGAGTAGAAGAGGATGCATATGGGAATATAGTACCATATGCACATTTTTTCTGTATTTCTGAAATTGCTGTAAAAATATAATCCTCATAAAATTGTTATTGTGTTGTATTTAATATGTTAAACATAGATGTATCAATCCAGTAATATTGTGTCATCTTAGAGAACAAAACCATAGGAATAGATACATCTTAATATAGGACTTACTTTTAGGGAATAGATGGATTAGTGGTTTTGTGAATACCTTTTAGTTAATACTCATAAAGAGTCTTGGCCTTAGCTTTTGTCTGCCCAGAGTATATCTTGTACAAATTTGGAGATATAGTTACTACTGTTTGCAAAAAGTCTTATGTACAGCTGAAGATAAAAATGTTCCTGGAGATACTCAAGGAAGGGACTTCCACACAGGAAAAACATTGGACCAGGATCTTTGAGATTTTTCTTTATCAGAAGTTGAATGGGTATTGACACGTAGCTTTGGCTGTACGACATGTAGTAGATAACTTGCTCCCAAAGGGTGAGCATCCTGTTATTTGTCCAGGGAGATATCTGAATCTATCCTTTCAAAATTTAATATTGCAGTCAATATCACCTCTAAGAATTAAGCATTAATAAATGAAATCAGTAGTCCGATTCATAGAGGCATAGTGCCTGAACTTAGTGGCGTGTCTGACTTATGACATTAGCTATAGTGGGTAGTCTTCAAGTGACAGAAATTGTCATCTTTATTCATTGCTGTTAGGAGAAGAGTGAATAGCAATGGCCATAAGGAAATTTAGTGAGTCATCCGACACACGTAAACCTTGAGATTAAAGATTTGTATATAAAATATGAGCAATTTAATTGCTTAAGTCATTTAATTACATGTCTTTCCCCTTCCTCCTCTCTCTTATGTATAATCTGCAGTACCTCCAGTTATAGAGACTGATATTTCTGCCCATGATTCAAGAAGATTTTATTAGTTTCTTTGTATGGAGTAATTCACTTCATCTTAAAGTTATTATAATTATATTTCTGCTGCTGTTACTAATAGAAGAATTTATGTCACTTCCTTTTATAGGTTCCTACAGATAGAATTGAGAGAATCTATTAATATTTTTAAATTTAAATTTTATATATCAAACACAGTCAATTTTCTTATTAGTTCTAAAAGTTATATTTTTTAATTTAAGCCTCTTGGTTTCCTGAATATACGATTATACTATCTGCAGCATAGCTTTTCTGTTTTACCCAAGCAACAATTTATGTTTGTAGAAATTCCAAAACACTTTCAAATACAAATTGTAGTAGTAGGCAGCCCTGTCTAGTTTCTGATTTGCTGGAAATTGTTTTATTGTTTCAATATTCAGAATATTACATGCAGTTATTTAGTAGTACAGAATCATTCAATTACGTTCCATCTATTCCATTTTACTTAGAGTTTATGTAAGAATACAGTCTATATTTATAAAAATATGCATTACTATCTATCTATTGGTGGTATCAATAATTCTGTCTGTGAATCTATTGAGAGAAAATATTATATTGATACTATTTCTACCTCTTGATATTTGATAGTGAACACATTTGGTGTGTGTATATATATATACATATATATATATGATTTAGCTAAAATTTGCCATTAATATGTTTAACAATTTTTTTTGCATGTATGTTCTTAAGTGAGATTAGTCTGTACTAATTATGTTACATGCACTATTTCTTGGAGTTAGGTTTTAGACTCATCTCAGCTCCATAAAATGTTGGTGAGAATTCCATCACTTACTTTGGTGTGAAGTGACATTTGAATTATTAATTAATCCGGTTTAAAATAGCTTGACTAATTTTATCCACGTTGATTTTTTAGAGTAGATATTTCATCACCATTCAATATCTTCTCTTCTAATTAGTGTTTTCAACATACTATCCCTGTATGAGTCAATTTTTAGAATGAAGTCTTCGCTAGGCTTCCTGATTTGAAGGTTTCTGTATTTTCTTATTAAAATAAACAATAATATTTAATATTTCTTGTTAAAATAAGAAAAGAAGTATTAAATAATTCTTACAGCTTTTATTCTCACAAAATTTAGATGTTTGGTTTCTCTTCCAGTTTCCTTTACCTGAAGTAGGCTCTTGAACAGTTTATCTTTTAAAATTATTTTCAAAGAGCAAACAAATTTAAATTGCTTTCCTGCTATTGTTTTATTATGTACCCTTTTGTTATTTTTTACTTTATTCATTTTATATTACATTACTCTTACTGTTACATTTGTCTCTTTTACTAGATTATTCAGTTATTTTCCTGTGGCTTTTAAATTTTTTGGGACTAATTTATTTTATTTATGTATTTATTATTAAATAGAGGAGTTATAAAATATTATACATATTTTATGCAGTTATAAATTTTTTATGATGGGATTTTCTGTACACCATGTATTTTGTATGTATTATTCTATT